>NW_026695357.1:0-293678 GCF_029851405.1 Lichtheimia ornata
AATAGAAACTCCTACCTAGGTCACTGCCCTTGATGATTATCCTAGGCCCTTAGTCAATGTTAGTCAATCCAACATCTAGCACTTATCCTAACCCCACCCAAAATCACTTACCTGCCTGGAACTCTTTTACCATTGGCCAAAGTCAAAAATATCAACTCCAACAAAACTTCCACCCCCTGATCCCACCCTGATCCCAATCCTTCCCAAACGAGGGGGGTCTTATCGAAATACCTTGAACATCTTAGGATAATCATCATCCTAGCCTTGATGTTTCATCTTGACCCAATCTTCCTGAGAGGAGCATCAGACGATCACCTTAAACGCCTTAGGATAATCATCATCCTACCCTTGATCTTCATCCAAAGAGCCAATCTTCCAGACAGGAGCCTTAAAGCCCTTAGGATAATCATCATCCTAACCTTGATCTTCATCCAAAGCCCTACTCAAGGGCCAACCGCCTTACAAAGAGCCTTAAGGCCCTGAGGATGATATCATCCTAGCTAACATCTTCATCCAATCAGTCCAGAGCCTTAAAACCCTTACCCAATCACCTAAGTGGTCCCTAGATGTTAATCATTAAGACCTTACCATAGAAAATCATCCTAAGGCCTAACAATGAAACATAATCATAAAATTCACATGTCCCCCACCTCTACGAAACAAAAGGCTTATCCGAAATCGGCACCCCTGTATCAAACTACTGCTTAGCCTAATGCCCAAGTAGCCAGAGCTACTCAAACATCACCTCTCAATGGGTGCACCAATCCTATTGACCATCATCAACATCATCCTCATCACCTACAAGCATCACCTACAAGCATCACCATATGCCTCAAGGCTACCTCCTCTTTAACAATCATCGCCATGGCAGTAAGTACTGCAACAATCGTACCTCCATCAGAGGAATCAACTCTCAGGAAACTATGCCACTGCATCCCTGAATGAAGCTTGCTATGTAAACCATTGCCATAGATTAGATCATGGCTTAACCAATGCTAACCATAAGCCCCTTTGGTATATAAACCATTGGCTTAGGTTACATCATCCTTAACCAATGCTAAACCATAACCTGGTATGTAAGCCATTGGCTTAGGTTACATCATAGCTTAGGCAATGCTAAAACTGTAACCTTAATTAGATCATGAGAAACTGGCACCAATGCCAAACCCTTTATCAACCATATAAGCAATAAAGTGAGCCTGCATCTCAACACAATATTTACTTTTCAAGGCATAACTTCAGCTACTACACTTAGCAGCATGTGCTGAGCTGCTAGAAATAGGCCTTGTGTAGTGAGCCAAGCATCTCTTTTCTTCCTTCTCTACTCTTGGTAAACCTGGGCTTTAAACAATCTTAGCTTATCTAGTAAACCTCTAGCTCAAGGATAACACAACTAAGCAGGACAACTTCAATCCTATGCATCAATAGGCCTTAGATAGTAAAACAGCCATCATTACATAGCTACTTCTACTCTTAGTAAACCTAGCCTGTAAACAGATCTCATCTTACCTAGTAACTTCTAGACAATGGCATGCTTACAACTTGAGGTCCAGTTAAAAATTAACACCTTGGTAAACCTGTTATCTAACTTCAAGATTTCAGCATACTTGCAACTTGAGGTTCAGCTAAGCCTTGGCAAACCTAGCCTTTAAATAAATGCTGGTGTACATAGTAAACTTATAGAGATTAGCATACTCACAACCAAGCATAGTAACTTGAGGCTGGCTTGAGTAGACCTTAGATAAAGTAGATCAAGCATCTTTGCATCGCTACTCCTGCTCTTGGTAAACCTTGCCTTTAAACAAATCTTAGCTTATCTAATAATATTCTAGAGCTTGGGATACTTGCAAGTTACAACCAAGCATCCCTGCCTAGCTAGTTCTACCTTTGGTAAACCTAGCCTTTAAGCAAATCATGGCTTACCTAGTAATCTTGTAGACATTAGGATACTTACAGCCAAGCATCTCTGTATAGATACCTCTACTTTTGTAAACCTAGGCTTTCAATTTAACAAATCTTAGCTCATCTTGTAAGATTTCCAGAGCTTAGGATACTTGCAATCTGAGCTTCACTTAAAGGTTAATGCCTTAGTAAACCTATGCTTTGAACAGATCTTAGCTTATCTAGTAATCTTCCAGAACTTAGGATACTTGCAACTAAGCATCTCTGCACAGCTACTTCTACCATTGGTAAACCTTGCCTTTGAACAAATTTTAGCCTATCTAGTAAACTTCTTGAACTTAGGATACTTGCAACTTGAGGTTCACTTAAGGCCTTGGTAAGTCTAGCCCAAAGAGAAATGTTACCTTATCTAGTGAATTTCTAGAGCTTAGGTACTTACAACCAAGTGCAGAAACTTCGGGCTAGTTTGAATAGGCCTTAGATAGTAGATCAAGCATCTCTGCATAGCGACTTCTATTCTTGGTAAGCCTGGGCTTGAACCAAATCTTAGCCTACTAGTGAATGTCTCAAGCTTAGGATACTTACAACTAAGCATCTCTTCATAGGTACTTCTAGTCTTGGTAAACCTGGGTGTGAACCAAATCTTAGCTTACTAGTGAATCTCTAGAGCTTAGGATACTTACAACCAGCATCTCTACATAGGTACTTGCTTACTTCTACTATTGGTAAACCTAAGCTTTCAAAAGATCTTAGAGTATCTTATAAACTTCTAGAGCTTAGAATACCTACAACTTGAGGTTTCATTAACGCCTTGGTAAACCTAGCCCTTAAACAAATCTTAGCTTATGTAGTAAACCTCTAGAACTTAGGATACTCGCAACTTGAGGTTCGATTAAAGCCTTGGTACTTGGTTAACCTTGCCCAAGAACGAAACTTAGCTTATATATAAAACATCTAGAGCTTACAAGACTTATAACCAAGCATCTCAGCATAGCAACTTCGACTCTTGGAAAATCTAGCCAAAAAGAAATCTTAGCTTATCTAGTAAACTTCTAGAACTTAGGATACTTGCAGGCGAGGTTCGATTAAAGCATTGGTCAACCTAGGCTTCGAATAGATCTGAGCTTATCTAGTCAACTTCTATAAGGATACTTACAACCAGCATCTCTGGATAGCTACTTCTTGCTCTTGGTAAACCTGGGCTTGAAACAAAACTTAGCTTATCTAGTCAACTTCTACAGCTTAGGATACTTACAACCAGCATCTCTAGATAGCTACTTCTTACTCTTGGTAAACCTGGCCTTTAAACAAATCTCAGCCTATAACCTATATAATCAACTTCTAAAGCTTAGGATACTTACAACCAGCATCTTTGGATAGCTACTTCTTACTCTTAGTAAACCTGGTCTTTAAATAAACCTTAGCCTATCTAGTCAACTTCTAGAGCTTAGGATACTTACAACCTAAGGTTTAGTAAAGCCTAGGTATGCCGTCGCATATGCTGCTCGCAGATACGTCGACGATCACCTCCTCCTCATAGATTCTGGGGACGCAATTTTGGGAAAACGTCCAGAACGGTTTACCCACCGAACGTATTGTATATCGGAATTTGAAAAAATGACCGAACACCAAATGACCGAAGAATGACCGAGACTGACAACAAAAATGACCGAAAAAAAATGACTGAAAAAAAAATGACCGAGATATAAAGAACTTAATGTTCGTTATGTCTAGGCTAGGGCTAACTTCATCCTAACTACTACTAGGATCCCTTTAGTCCTGCTTTGATGCCTCCTCTTTTCTGCCTCCATTTTCACGCCATGTATCAATGATGGGAGTTGCTTTGATCGCTAGCAATATTAGAAATCCATCTATGCATCGATTGCATGCAACAATGATGATGTTTTCATTGCAATGATTAAAGCATGTCTTATAATATGCCTACATTTTACTACCCTTTTCCATTCTCAGTCTCACTTGCTATAGTAATAAACGTTGTTGTGTTATGTCCCCTCTATCCAATGAATGAATCACATTCAAATGAGATGCGATTGCTATGAAATCTTAGGCGTTTCGTTTAAAAACATGCAATGATGATACCTGACGTCATGATAATATCACGTGATCCATAATCGAAAACCATCTCTCAACTACTAGCAGATGAGCAAAGTCACTATTACGCCGATTACAGGCAGCTATCATAGCATGTTCGCTGTGATGAAGGAAAGGAAACATGTATTATGACATGTCCACATTTTACTGCCCTTTCCCAGCCTCAGCATTACGTGTATCACGATGGTGGATGCTCCTCCAGTACCAGCTATGTAATAAATGCATCATCCTATGCATAGAAAGTACTATTGAGTTTACCTGATAATCCAAGTCTGATGTCCATCTATCCCCCGATCATACCCCTAAAGTAGTAAAATCATGTATGGAATGGGCTACAGATGTTCATGTCCATGGTTGAATGCTGATTCATTTATCGTCATAGGTCCGAGTTCCGAGTCATTTACCTTGACAAATAAAATCGCCATTCCTTTCTTGGTAGTATACCCTTTTCACCCATCATCGTAGCGCCTGCCAAACACTTTACCTTGTTTATCCCTACATCTACAACCAAAGAATGCGTTTGATGTATGCTGCATGCTGCTTGTGTAAAGAAAGCTGCAGGTCAATTCTGTGTCCAATAAATAGCAAGGGTCAAAACAACCAGCAGATGACGAAGCTAATGTCAGCTGCTGCAATTGACATTTGTAGCGAATGACGAAGCGATGGCGTACTATGAGCGCTTGTAGTTGTTGAAGTGCATGTGTGATTCCTGATTCCAAGGTTTGTCATCCAAAATGCACGCCAATAAGAGATGATGCATAATAAATCCACACCCATGTAGCCATGTACATGCTGAATGCTGCCATTTGATTGTGGTACAGCTTGTATATCCAATAACAATATGAACGATCCATCCTTTTCCTTATCCTAAAAAGAGCCATGTATAGGTGATGGTGAAAGATGGATGTACAACTACAATGAATCCAAACGCGTGTACTTGTTGTATTCAGGCTATCCATCATACCCAATAAAGATCCAACATGTGTGTCTTAGACTTGAACAAATGATATCTCACATTCATCGGTTGCCACTTGGCATCAGGAACACCGATACCTCACACACATCCTGAACCTCTAGCATTATTACCTACAGCCTAACAGATCTAATACCGCACCATGAATGGTGCGTCTACCGTCGTCTCATCTCAGCTAGTTTCACTCCATAGAATATAAATACGCATGTATCGAGCATATCTTAAATACAATCATTATCTTCGTATCACTGACTTATTGTCTACCTTTATTCCTTGCTTGATACAACAGTACTCGATGATGCTGCCATTTGGTTGTGGTGCCTTGAATATCCACTGCCAATCCCTTGGATCCTTCCTTATTGTTATCGTCATCCCAAGACGAGATGGTGCAAAATGGGTTGGTGTATAATAATCCCTACCAGTGTACCAGGTGATGCTGCTGTTGCGGTATATACACTGCCATCTTCTAATACCAATGAGCCATCCTTGTCTTTATCCAAAAAAGAGCCATGTGGACGTGATGGTGCGAGATGTAGATATGCATAATAATAGCATACGCATGTGTTGGATGTTGCTGCCATTTGTATACCTTTGTCAATCTCTTTGATCCATCCTCTCGCTCTTGCCAAGGAAGGATATGTCAACATGATGACGATGGATGTCTCCAAGTGCTGTAGACATGTGTGCATAATAAATGCAATCGTGTGTACCAGGTGATGCTGCCATTTGTATATTCACTGCCAATCCATCGATCCATTCTCTCGCTCTTGCCAACGAATGATATATGAAAGCAATGATGATAGATGTCTCCAAGTGCTCGTTAGATGGCTGGATAAATTAAATCCATACACACGAACATGATGATGACACTGCTTTGTGTATCCAACTCCAAAACCTTTTGATCCTTCCTTGTCGTTATCCCAGTAAGAGATTATGCGAGGTGGGTGTATGATAAATTCATACGCATGAACTCGGTAATGCTGCTGTTGCTGTATATTCACGGTCCCTGCCAATCCCTTTGATCCATCATTGTTCTTAACCCAAAAAGAGCCATGTGGTCATGATGGTGGAATATGCGTGTATAGTATATCCACATGCATGTACATGATGATGCTGCCATTCGTATGTCCTTTGCCAATTCCAATGATCCATCCTTGTCGTTATCTCAATAAGAGACGGGTGCATGATAGATCTATACGCATGAACTCGGTGATGCTGCTGTTGTTGTATTCCCTACCAATCCTTTATCCATCTTTGTCGCGAACCCAAAAACAGACATGTACTCGTGATGGTGGAAGCTGAGTGTATGATAAATCCATACGCATGTAGCTGATGATGCTTCCATTTGTATGTCCCTTGCATTTCGTTTGATCCATCCCCTCGCTCTTGCCAACGAAGGGTACGTCGATGTAACCATGGTAGATATCTCCAAGCGCTATTGAGGTGACCGCACCATAAATCCATGCACGTGTATCTAATTTTCCTGCCGTTTGTATATCTGCCAATGTCAATGATCCATTTTTGCCCTTATCCCAAAAAGAGTCATGTATATGTGATAGTGGAAATGGGCGTATAATAAACCCATATGCGTATACTCAATGATACAGCCATTTGTAATCAAAATCTATTGGTCCATCCTTGTCGTAATCCCAATCAGAGGCATGTGGTCGCATCATAGTGCTGTTAAAGTGGCGGCTCTAAAATAAATTCATTCGCGTGTGCTCGATCCTCAATCATACTGCCATTTGATTGCGGTGCCTTGTATATCCACTGATGCTGTATACCAAGGTCTCGACGATATGGTAATAGCAGGCACCAGAGTTGCTTTACAATGCAAAATCATCATAACTTGCTCAAATTGGATCTATTCGCCTTTCGCCATTCGCAATACACCACGTGTAGCCAGCAATCAATGCAGCCTTTTGCAATGCATCACAATGTAGCTGGCAATTCAAGCACTCGTTTGACGTATAACAAGGTCACGTTGATATGGCTGTAGCAGGCAACAGTATTACTTTTGAATGAATGAAAAAACGTGATACCTCGCGCAAATTGGATCTACTCGCCATTCGCAATGCAACACATTGTAGCCTACAATCAACGCAATCTTTTGCTGTATAACAAGGTCACGATGATATGGCGGTGGAAGGCAAGAACGTTACTTTTCAATGTAAAACCATCGTACTTCGTTCAAATCAGATCTATTCGCCATTACCAATGTATCACGTTGTAACCCCTAATCAACGCAGCATTTTGGCTATCTAACAGGGTCATGTTAATAATGGAAGTAGCAGGCAATAACGCTACTCTTCATTGTAAAATCGTCATACTTCATCCAAATCAGATCTATTCGCCATTCGTAATGCATCACATTGTAGCCAGCAATTCAAGCAGTCTTTTGCTGTATAGCATGGTCTCACTGATATGACAGTGGGAGGCAATAACGTTACTTTTCAATGAAAAAACATCATACCTCGCTCAAATTGAGTCTATTCGCCATTTGCAATGCACCACGTTGTAGCCAGCAATCACTCCAGCGTTTTGGTGTATAACAAGGTCACGATGATACGACAGTGGGAGGCAACAGCGTTACTTCCAATGCAAAATCATCATACCTCGCTCAAATCAGATCTATACGCCATTCGCAATGCAGTACATTGTGGCCTGCAATTCGAGAAGCTGTTTGCTGAATAACAAGGTGACGTTGATATGGCAGCAGCAGGTAACAACGTTGCTTTACAATGTTAGAATGACATACCTCGCTCAAATTGGATCTATTCCCTATCGCGATGCATCGCATTGTAGCCAGCAATCAACGCGGTCTTTTGCTGTATACCAAGGCCACGATGATATGGCAGAAGCAGGCAATAACGTTGCTTTACAATGCAAAATCATCATACCTCGCTCAAATCAGCTCTATTCGCCATTAGCAATGCACATTCATCGTGGCCAACAATCAACGCAGCCTTTGGCGTATACCAATGTCACGATGATATGGTAACAGCAGGCGCCAGTGTTGCTTTTCAATGCAAAAACATCATACCACACTCAAATCAGATGTATTCGCCATTCGCAATGCACCATCATCGTAACCAGCAATCAACGCAGCTTTCTGCTCTATAACAAGATCACGTTGATATGGCAGTAGTGGGCAATAATGTTACTTTACAATGTAGAACCATCATTCTTCGCTGAATTCGGATCCATTCGCCATTCGCAATGAACCACGTAGTAGCACGCAATTCAAGCAGCCTTTTGCTGTATAACAAGGTCACTTTCATATAGCAGTAGCAGGCACAAATCTTCCTTTTCGTTGCCAAATCATTCTACTTCGCTCAAATCGGATGTGTTCAACATTCGCAATGCACCACGTTGTAGCCCCCAATCAACGCAGCTTTCTGCTATATATACCAAGATCACGTTGATAGGGCAGTAGCAGGCAACCATATTACTTTTCATAGTAAAATCATCTTACTTCGCTCAAATCAGATCTATTTACCATTCGCAATGTACCACATTGTAGCCCCGAATCATCGCAGTATTTTGGGGTATAACAAGAGTACGTAGATATTGCAGTAGCAGACAATAACGTCATTTTTCATGGTAAAATCATCATACATTGATCAAATTGTATCTATTCGCCATTAGCAATGCACCACGTTGTAGCCCGCTTTCAACGCAGTCTTTTGCTGTATTCCAAGGTCACGTTGATATGGCAGTAGCAGGCACGAATGTCGCTTTACAATGTTAAATCATCATACCTAGCTCAAATTGGATCTCTTCGCCATTCGCGATGCATCACAATGTAGCTCGCAATTCATGCAGGCTTTTGACGTATAACAAGGCGACGATGTTGTGACAGTGAGAGGCACCAATGTTGTTTTACAATGGAAAAACATCATACCTTGCTCCAATTGCATCTATTCGCCATTTGCGATGCATGACACTGTGGCACGGGATTCAAGCAGTCGTTAGCTGTATACCATGATCACGTTGATATGGCAATAGCAGGCATGAATGTTGCTTTACAATGCAAAATCTACATACCTCGGTCAAATTGGATCTATTCGCCATTGGCGATGCACCGCATTGTATCCCGCAATTCAGCCAGTCTTTCGGCGTATAACAAGGTCACGTTCATATGGCAGAAGCAGGCAATAACGTTGCTTTACAACGGAAAATCATCATACCTTGCTCAAATTGGTTCTATTCGCCATTCGCAATGCATCATATTATAGCCTGCAATCCACGCAGCCTTTAGGTTTATAACATTGTCTCGATGATATGACAATAGCAGGCACCAATGATGCTTTACGATGTAAAATCATCATACCTCGCTCAAATAAGATCTATTTGCCGTTCACAATGAATCACATTGTGGCCTACATTTCAAGCAGTCGTTTGGCGTATGGCAAGGTCCCGTTGATATGGAAATAGCGAATGACGAATAGATGCTATTTGAGCGAGTTAGGATGATTTTTCCATTGTAAAGCAACTCTAGTGCCTGCTGTTGTCATATCAACGTGACCTTGCTATACGCCAAAAGACTGTGTTGATTGCTGGCTACGATGGTGGTGCATTGCGAATGGCGAATAGATCCGATTTGAGCGAAGTATGATGTTTTAGCATTGTAAAGTACCATGCTTGGCTGCTACTGCCATATCATCGACATCGTGTTATAGAGCCAAAAGGTTGCATTGACTGGGGGCTACCATGTGATGCATCGCGAATCGCGAATAGATCCGATTTGATCGAGGTATGATGGTTTTTCATTGAAAAGTAACGTTATTGCTTGCTACTTCCATATCCCCGAGACCGTGGTATACAGCAAAAGACTGCTTGAATTGCGGGCTACAATGTGATGCATTACGAATGGCGAATAGATCTGATTTGGGCGAAGTATGACGATTTTACAATGAAAAGTAACGTTATTGCCTGCTACTTCCATATTAACGTGACCTTGTTAGACAGCCAAAAGCCTGCGTTGATTGGGGGCTACATTGTGGTACATTGCAAATGGCGAATAGATTCGATTTGAGCGAGTATGATGATTTTGCATTGTAAAGCAACGTTATTGCCTGCTTCTGCCATATCAACGTGATCTTGGTATACAGCAAAAGACTGCATTGACTGCTGGCTACGATGGTGGTGCATTGCGAATGACGAATAGATCCGATTTGAGCGAGGTATGATGATTTTACATTGTAAAGCAACGTTGGTGCCTGCTGTTTCCATATCATCGCGATATTAGTATACTGCAAAAGTCTGCTTGGATTGCTGGCTACAATGTGATGGATTTAGAATGGCGAATAGATACCATTGGAGCATGGAATGGTGACTTTGCATTGAAAAGCAACGTTATTGCCTTCTTCTGCCATATCATCGCGACCTTGGTATACAGCAAAAGTCTGATTGAATTGCGGGCTACATTGAGAATGGCGAATAAATCCAATTTGAGCGACGTATGATGATTTTTCATTGAAAAGCATCATTGGTGCCTGCTACTGCCATATCAACGGGAATTTGGTAGATAGCCAAACGACTGCGTTGAATTGCGGGCTACAACGCGGTGCATTGCGAATGGCGAAAAGAACGGACTTGAACGAAGTATGATGATTTTTCATTGAAAAGCATCATTGGTGCCTGCTACTGCCATATCAACGTGACCTTGTTATACAGCAAAAGACTGTGTTGAATTGGGGGCTACAACGTGGTGCATTGCGAATGGCGAATAGATCCAATTTGAGCGACGTATGAAGTTCTTACAATGAAAAGTAACGTTACTGTCTGCTACTGCCATATCAACGTGACCTTGCTATATAGCGGAAAGTTTTGTTGGTTCGGGGCTACAACGTGATTCATTGTGAAAAGTGAATCGATCCTTTTTGGGCGAAGTATGACGATTTTACAATGAAAAGTAACGTCATTGCCTGCTACTTCCATATTAACGTGACCTTGTTAGACAGCCAAAAGCCTGCGTTGATTAGCGGCTACAATGTGATGCATCGCGAATGGCGAATAGATCTGATTTGGGCGAAGCATGATGATTTTACATTAAAAAGTAGAGTTATTGCCTGGTACTGCCATATCGTAGTTACCTTGCTATACAGCAGAAAGCTACATTCATTGGTGGCTACAACGTGGTGCATTGGGAAAGGTGAATAGATCTCATTTGAACGAAGTATCATGATTTTACAATGGAGAGTAGCATGGTTGCCTGCTACTGCCATATTGTCGAGACGTTGTTATATAGCCAAAGGCTGCGTTGATTAGGGGTTACAACGTGGTACACTGGTAATGGCGAATAGATCTGATCTGAGCGAAGACCGATGGTTTTACATTGAAAATTAACACAATTGTCTGCTACTTCCATATCGGCGAGACCATATTGAGTAGCAAAAAGCTGCGTTGATTGCTGGCTACAACGTGGTGCATTGCGAATGGTGAATAGGTCCAATTTGAGCGAGGTATGAGGATTTTGCATTGAAAAGCAACATTGGTGCTTGCTGTTGGCATATCATCCTGGCCTTGTTATACGCCGAGAGGCTGCGTTGGTTGCGAGCTACAATGTGAAGCATTGCGAATGGCGAATAGATACAATTTGAGCGAGGTATGATGATTTTACATTCTAAAGCAACATTGGTGCCTGCTATTGTCATATCAACGTGATCGTGGTATACAGCAAAATACTGCTTGAATTGCGTGCCACAGTGTGATGCATCGCAAATCGCGAATATATCGCGAATAGATCCAATTTGAGTAGAGCAATGTGCTCGGCTTGGCCAACTGCACCTTGGGAGCAAGTTTCACGAAGTTATGATGATTTTTCATTGTAAAGCAACGTTATTAGCTGCTTCTACCATATCATCGTGGTTTTGTTATAATGCAAAAGACCGCGTTGATTGCTAGCTACAATGGGATCCATCGTGCATGGTGACTAGATCCAATTTGAGCAAGTTATGATGTTTTTGAATTGTAAAGCAACATTGGTGACCGCTACTGCCATATCGTCATGGCATTGGTATACAGCAAAAGGCTGCTTAGATTGCTGGAGACCAGGTGATGGATTGAGAATGGCGTATAGATCCGATTTGTGCAAGGTATGATAATTTTACATTGTAAAGCAACTCGGGTGCCTGCTGGTACCATATCAACGTGACTTTGGCATGCGCGAAATACAAATGTTGATTGCTGGCTACAATATGATGCATTGCGAATGACGAATATGGCCAATTTGAGCAAGGTAGGATGATTTTACGTTGTAAAACAATGTTAATGCCTGCTATTGCCATATCTTCAAGATGTTGTGATATAGCAAAAGACTGCTTGAATTGCGGGCTACAATATGATGCATCGCGAACGGCGAATAGATCTGATTTGGGCGAAGTATGACGATTTTACATTAAAAAGTAGAGTTATTGCCTGGCACTGCCATATCGTCGTTACCTTGCTATACAGCAAAAGCTACATTCATTGGTGGCTACAACGTGGTGCATTGGGAAAGGTGAATAGATCTCATTTGAGCGAAGTATCATGATTTTACAATGAGAGCAGCATGGCGCCTGCTACCGCCATATTGTCTTGATTGCTGGCTACAACGTGGTGCATTGCGAATGGTGAATAGGTCCGATTTGAGCGAAGTAGGATGATTTGAAAACGAAAAGGAACATTTGTGCCTGCTACTGCCATATCAACGTGATTTTGGTATACAGCAAAAGGCTGTTTTGGCTGCGGGCTTCAATGTGATCCATTGCGAATGGCGAATAGATCTGATTTGAGCCACGTATGATCTTTTTTCATTGAAAAGTAACGTTCTTGCCTTCCACCGCCATATCATCGTGACCTTGTTATACAGCAAAAGACTGCGTTGATTGTAGGCTACAATGTGTTGCATTACGAATGGCGAGTAGATCCAATTTGCGCGAGGTATGACGTTTTTTCATTCAAAAGTAACATTGGTTTCTGCTACTACCATATCAACGTGACGTTGTTATACGCCAAACGACTGCGTTGAATTGCGGGCTACTACGTGGTGCATTGCAAATGGCGAATAGATCCGATTTGAGCGATATAGGATGATTTTTCATTGAAAAACATCATTGGTGTCTGCTACTGCCATTTCATCGGGTCCTTGGTAGATAGCCAAAAGATTGTTTGAATTGCGGGCTACAACGTGGTGCATTGCGAATGGCGAAAAGAACGGACTTGAGCGAAGTAAGATGATTTTACAACGAAAAGTAACATGGTTGCCTGCTACTGTCATATCAACGTGGCCTTGCTATACGCCAAAAGGCTGCTCAGATTGCTGGCTACAATGATGGTGCATTGCGAATGGTGAAAGGTGAATAGATCCGATTTGAGCGAGGTATGTAGATTTTATATTGTAAAGTAGCATTATTGCCCACTACTGCCATATGAACATGATCTTGGTATATAGCAAAAGACTGCTTGAATGGCGGGCTACTACGTGGTTCATTGCGAATGGCGAATGCATCCAATTTGAGGGAGGTATGATGCTTTACATTGTTATGCAACATTGGCGTCTGCTATTGCCATATCAACATGAGCGTGGTATACGCCAAAAGACTGCTTGAATTGCTGGCTACGATGATGGTGCATTGCGAATGGCGAATAGATCCAATTTGAGTGAGGTATGATGTTTTTTCATTGAAAAGTAACGTTGTTACCTGCTGCTGCCATATCAACGTCACCTTGGTATTCAGCAAACGGCTGCTCGAATTGCGGGCCACAATGTACTGCATTGCGAATGGCGTATAGATCTGATTTGAGCGAGGTATGATGGTTTTGCATTGAAAAGTAACGCTGTTTCCTCCCACTGTCGCATCATCGTGACCTTGTTATACACCAAAACGCTGGGGTGATTACTGGCTACAACGTGGTGCATTGCAAATGGCGAATAGATCCAATTTGAGCGAGGTATGATGTTTTTTCATTGAAAAGTAACGTTACTGCCTCCCACTGTCATATCATCGAGACCTTGCTATACAGCAAAAGACTGCTTGAATTGCTGGCTACAATGTGATGCATTATGAATGGCGAATAGATCTGACTTGGGTGAAGTATGACGATTTTACAATGAAAAGTAGCGTTATTGCCTGCTACTTCCACGTTAACGTGACCCTGTTAGATAGCCAAAATGCTGCGTTGATTGCGAGCTACATTGTGATGCATTGCGAATGGCGAATAGATCCGATTTGAGCAGGTTATAAGGATTTTGCATTGTAAAGCAACATTATTGCCTGCTTCTACCATATCATCGTCGCATTGATATTTGATATACAGCAAAAGGCTGTGTTCATTGCTGGCTACGATAGTGGTGCATTGCAAATGGCGCATAGATTCAATTTGAGCGAGGTATGATGATTTTACATCGTAAAGCAACATTGGTGCCTGCTCATGTCATATCAACGTGACCTTGTTATACAACAAAAGACTGCTTCAATCGCCGGCTACAATAACCACCAAAGAGACAATATATTCTGACTATGTACCTTACACTGCCAATCCCTTTGATCCATTATTGTCGAGATCCCAACAAGAGACCGTGTAAGATGGGTGTATAGTAAAACCATACGCTTGTCCTTGCTCCTTGATGATGCTGCCATTTGATTCAACATTGAGGTATCTTGTAAACCCAATGCCAATCCTTTTGAACCTTCCTTCTTGTTATCCCAATAAGCGATGGTGCAAGATGGTTGTTGTATAATAAATCCACACGTACCGTGTACCAGGTGATTCTGCTGTTGTTGTATATTCACTGCCAATACCATGATCCATTCCATGTCCTTATCCCAAAAAGAACCGTGATGGTGGAAGATGGGTGTATAACAAAATCCACGTGAACCAGCTGCTGGCATTGTATATCCACTTCTCATGACCATCCAAGAGTCTACCACCATGCCTATCCATCAGAAATAGAGCAGCTGCCAATTGACCATTATAAACAAAGGGGCCCAATAACACGTGTGCCTGGTAAAGCTACAAGCAAAACGTACCAATCAAAGCGACCAACAACATTCCTCTAGCCCAAAGTGTAAAGAAGAGACTCAATAAAAAAAATAGCCATCTTACCATACAATATAAACGAGTGCATTGCTCCCATCCGCTTGATCGAGAGCCACCACCATCATTGTAAAATCACTCAACATGTTGTCTAGAAATAAGCAAGGACATCCTTCTTCATTTATTCGTTGAAAATGATCGTCTCACCTCCATCATCGTGACAATTTGACTCACCTTGTTATCTTCGAACATCCAAGTCGTGCCGTCGATTCCTTTGAAGAAAGAAGCGATCCTCTCCATCACCATGATAAAGTGACTCATCTTCTTGTCTTGCATGAAACAATGCTATCCTCCAAGTCCTGTAGTCCATTCATGTGAATAATAATCGATCCGCTCCATCATCATGGTAAAAATGGTGCACCTTGTTGTCTTGCATCAAGCAATGCTATCCTGCATCATCTAAGTCATTTACCTTGACAAGCAAAAACGTCATCCTTTTCTGTTGTAATATATCCCTTCCATCCATCATTGTCGCATCTACCAACCACTTTACTTTGTTCACCCAGTACATCGATCACCAAAGCACGCGCTTGACGAATATTGCATGCTGTATGTATAAAGAAATATGCAAGCCAAGCCTGCGTTCAATAAATAGCAAGGGTCAAGACAGCCAGCAGATGACGAAGCTAATGACAGCTGCTACAATTGTCGTTGATATAAGAAGGAGTGATGTAAAAAGAAGCCATGTCGTGTATATGGATCGGTTAAGGTACACACCATGTATTCATAAATCATAAATCATCATCTTTATCATTGTATATACAAAAGACAAGCACATAAGCATACAATGATGCCCAAGCGTGGATCATCATATACAACCCAGCCCGTTACGCACTTACGATATAGCTTGTTATTGGTAGAAAAGCTTTGCTCTTTAGCATCCGCCTAGTTATAGTACTCAGAGTTAGATCGATAGACACGTCTCTTTTACCAGACACACACTTTCAGAGTAAACAGCAATCTCACAGACTTTGTTTGCTATACGTTTTATCATACACACGCACACACACACATACACACATACATCTCAAGCCAAGTAGGTATGTGGTGGCAAACAAACGAGCGCTGTGATAGTGTCAGCAGGAGGCTCACTCGCCACAGACAACAACCACGACGGCAACCTGCATTCAACCCTGGTATCCTTTCATTCATGTTCATTCCTGAGTTTGTTGCCGCTACAATGTTTGCATAGAAACATGCAAATTAAAATGCCTGAACTGAGTCCTGCGTCCTGAAGTGAAGCCATCTGTCAATGAAAAACGTCTATAGCATGGCTGCAAAACATGCAAGTTCACATCAAAAGGATGCGACATGCGACTTCAAGGAAAGCCTTCTGACATGATCTATGGGCGTAAGCGTTTATCAGAAGCCTAGCGAAAGGATGAATTCATGAATTTGGCACGCAACATCCAATAATTCATCCAAAGGCTGCAAGCATTGGGATCGATCAGCAAACCCGACGAGTCGTCGAACCAGCTTACACCACCGATCCTATCATAACCAACCATGAGAGATTAGCATACGAGGTGCGTAAGGTTAAGGAAAGAATTGGCCAACCAATTTCTGTAAATGATCCAATTGAAGCATTCAGCAAGATCCAATTCAGTATCCATACTTCCTTACTTTTGTAAACTTGATTGAGCAGCACTTATATATCATTCAAATCCCCAACGATTGAGGTTTTTGTCAATTTCCGCCGGTACCCCGTCGTCACCGATATTACTTACAAAGCTGTCAGGGATATTTGCTCGTTAGTCATCTATCTACCAGAAATTGCCAAGCATGTTATTATTTTCCATGAAATCATGAAAGCAGCGACAACATGGCAGCTGCAGCAGTAATGTTTGTTCATGTTCACCGCTTGCAGGCTGAATTTCGTTAACAAGGACAACCTCTTCGGACTCATCATTGACTTCTCACAGGCAAAAATCAATCGATTTCTTACTGCTGATAGCACCTACGTAGGCAGAGACGATGAGTTAATGTATCTTAAAGGTCGCTATATGCACTGGATGCAATCCGTGCGACAAGTCAGTAGCAACGACAATGCCATACCTATATTACAACGCGAATTTTTCCTTCGTTTGGTATACAAGATCTGCGCGACAACCTCAGAGCAAGTCTTCAACAACCAATTATCTATGACAATGCAATTCCCTGCAACTAAATTATGGATCAAATAGTGGCTGCAGCCAAGTGCTCGGTAATGAAACCCGCTCTGAGAAAACCTCGTCTGAGGACGTCAAATGCAGTTGAGACTTTCCACCATACTCTCTATAGGATGGCAAGGAAAAATGAAAGATCAGAACCAGTACCATCAGCTCTTCCTCTTCTTCAAATTGCACTAGGTGGCATCGTGACATCAAGGAACTTCTACTCATGAGGCAGATCACCCATGTGTGACCAAGCCTCGAAGAAGAGACGATCTTAAAAAAAAGGCAACAAAGCTATTAGAGCACCCGATAGCCGATGCAAATGACGCCTTATTCCCTGGGCACAGTCCCAAAACAACTGACTGAAAAAACAAAAACGAAAGAACATGGAACAAGGTGGTTTCCTGTCAAACCATTACTCGAATTGATTGCTGAAATCGAAGATGACCAAACCAATTTATATGAGCACGAAGGCGAAATTGCCACAAGGGAGGAAATGAGATGACCTGCGTCGCTGGTGATATACCTGATGTCCAGAACGCTCTTGACAATGTCCTAACTCCCAAACATGACTGAAGAGCTTCCAGAAGCTGTTGAAAAAATCATTGGACCATCATCATCATTGCAATGTATGTAAAAAGCTATTCATTTATAGGCGCGGATACGAAAGCTAATGGAATACATGAGCGTGCAATTCGAGCCTTGGTAAACAGATGGCGACACTTTGATGACACTTTTGGCGACACTTTGGTGGCGTCCAGTGACAGCCTTTGAGGCTCTTCGGGATCATCCTGGTGCGGTGAATCGTCCTCCTGGTGCCTTGTTTATCAGTACCACTCATGCTAGTGTGGCGGCTTCTTGTGATACCATCTCTCGTTGGTTACGGAAGGTGGTGTCACATTCCATTACTTCATCATCTTCTTCACGACAACCTACTATTCGTTCTGTGGCTTCGGATTTGGCTCTACTTCGTGGCGTTCCTCTTGATGATGTTATTACTCACGGCAATTGGGCTTCCTCCATGATGTTTGATAATCATTATCGGCGTTCTCGTCATATCTCTTCGGATATCACATCTTCAGTGTTACCTTGTTCCTCTTCCTCTCCTTCGGCTTGATCCTGGTTCACGGTTTTTCTCTGGAGCTGCATTCATGTGTCAGGTTTGACAACCGATGGACTTGCTCAAACCTGACACATAAATCACCCAACCCACGCCACCCTTTTTTCATTTTTCTCCCGCTCGCTCAGAGATCAAAGAGCTTCATTAGATAGACTTTTCCATTTATTATTGTATTCAATTTAGACAGCTGTATTCGCTCAATAAATGCGGAGATTTAGATCACAGCATTCATGTGTCAGGTTTGAGCTAGTCCTCCGGACTAGCTCTCCACAATACGTTGTCCGTCAGGGAAGGTAACACCCCTGGCAGCTGACATCGGCAAGGAGGTAGTCTTTTCATACAGGGATGAAAAGTTCAACGATGCGTCGTGAGTGATCAGAGTGAAGACATGCTCCAACGTTTTTAGGGATACTGGTGTTGACAAAACGTAGCAAAGAAGAGCGACTTTCAGGACGAGAAGTGAAGTCGAAAAATAAACTGGGACATGAGGCAGGAGAACCACCTACTTTCCACACATTGGAATGAGTTGCTAATTTACGGTCCTTGGGTGTCTTCAATGATTCACGAATCGAAGAAGGTGCACGCGTGGCTGCTGCATATGAGGGACGCTGTGAAATAGGCCGGGTGCCTGATTCCTTATCAGGCGATTTGTTTGGATGCGCGAAAGACATGATGATGATCGCCTATTTCGGTATCTTCCTCATCCATAGCGCCTTCACTTGCGTTACTGCCTTGATCGTAGTCCAATGCGCTTTCATTTGCAAGTGCACGGTATTCAAGGTATTCCTTTTCACAGAAATCCTTGTATGTCTGCTTGTTTCCCTCAGTAAATCCGCCAATTTTATCATATACCTCAAGTTTCATTCTTGGATCAAGTACTACGATCATTATTAGAGACATGTATCACATATTGCTCCTAGGATATCCTTATACAATTGATCTAACATTCTTAGTTTAGTCTTTGCTATTCTTTCTTGTTCCTTGACCTGAGCCTGCTCTCTGAATCAGCCTTGCCTTGTTGCATAACAACCATCACAGTTTCCTTGTATCCTTGACAAGACATACCAATGACATGGTGATTCGTACTGCTTGTTTTATATAGCGGTCCTGGTGTCGCAATGGGTATGCATTCAGCCTAAAGAGCATCCTTACTTTCGAGTACGCGAGCATTTCTTGGGACAAATTGCATTAGATATAGATGTCGAGGTTGTTCCGATGATTTTGCTCAGGCTAAAGCTTTTGTTTTATTTGTGATATTCGATGACTGATAACGTGTACGTCAGTAAGACATGAGGCTCAACAAGAAAAGAAGGTCGATGTTTATTCAATAGCCCCTGTGTTGTATATAAAATGACTGTGATTGGCTGAGATCAAATACTACTGCTACCTTGTACCTATGTGTGCATAGACTGTGGTGAAGGTTTCGAAGCCAAGGGGAAGCTCAAGTACCACCGTCGCAAATCTTGCCTGCCCACTGTGAGCATTACCAGTACTGTGATTCTTGGTAAGGGTTTTCTGATTGCTGGTCGACTTAGCACATTGTATATTGATGTTTATTGAACCATACCTATAGGACATGTAGTCATTAGTCATCGATCAAATGATGACCGCAGCAAGTTTTATTGAGGCAACTGCAAGATCCTACATGGAGCCTCCGCTATCCATGAGCATGCAAAGTTTTGTAATACTTTCGCTGAACCATCTATCAATGACGGCCATGATGACCAGCAACCAGCAACGGCAAGAACAAATGACCTGGCAAAGTCTTTGACCGAGGTGGCAAAGGAAGCTATTGCGAAGCTGAACTTGTACCTCATAATATGACATTATTGAATGCCAACGTTTTTGCCATATGTGGCTCCGTAACAGGCATTATGAACATAAAATAATGAGATGGGTACTAAAACTTCCAGCACTATCGATAACAGAAGAAAAAAGGAATGGGTGACGATTTTGCTCAGTAATGACACTAGTGGTGCATGCTTGAAAAAATGGAACAATCATGACACATGGTCAATGATCCCTGCGGCTCTACCATTAGAAGAACGCAATAAGCAAGAAACCCTCTTCTTACTTTGTGTTCACGGTGTTCACGACCGGTTATCGGCATCTGACATGTTGGCTCTTGACAGCAATGATTAATGACTAGAAAGAGCTCGAACGTGGAGTAACAATGTATGATGCGCATCTAAGGAAAGATGTTCATGCCGTTGCCCCTTTGCTGTTTACATATTTATGGTGATAATCCATGGCACGCTGAATAGCATGTGTGATGAATCTGTCAGGGACCAATTACATGTATCGTAAATGCCTTTTCATCAGAAAGAAGCCCAGCATCCTGCTGCATCCTACCAATTTTGAATGAAGAGAATGATCACGATGCGAAAAGGGAGAAGTTATTATGTGGTCCTCGAGATCATCGTCTATATCTGGCATAGCATACTATATGTATTTGTGTGAGAAATTATCAGAGTAAGCTTTGCTTTATATGGTGTCACGTGTCAAGAACAAAAGCTTTGGTTGAGCATTGATTTTGTATTATTGAAAGCATATTGTGGGGTGCATAAATGTCCTAGAAAAAGGAGCAGGCATACATAATAGAGCCTTACCATGATATCGCTTTGATTGTCAACTGATGTTTTAAATTTGAGAGTTGTGAATCAGTCCCTATATAGTATGCACTACCTATCTCAACTGATCTACTTTCTTTTCGACCAAAACTCGGATCAAGGATCCTCTACATCTTTGGCTCTATTAGAGTTTAGCTTTGTAATATATGAACAAAGATCAAAGACTACATAGCATCACCCTTACAGCAAATACAAAACATAAAGATACATGTAACTTCGAATTTTTCAACTAAGTATGGGGCTAGGGGTTTTCAATAGAACAAACTCAGTTGGCTGGGTCGAAAGGAGCTTATGTGAAAGTTCCATGATCGCGGTCAACAATACGAAATTTCACATGTTGCTATTAGTCAAAAATATTTTGGTCAACCGCATGGCTCTTCCTGATAATCATCATTTTTTCACCCAGGAGAAATCCCTCCTATCAGATCTCCAGCACCATGCACCTGCCGAGCTTGTTGGCGGCAAAGGATGGCGACATCTGTGCACCTCCGTCCTCCGTGCATATGTCTCTCGGTGCTCTCTTTGCCTGGGTTCCTGCCCACCTTCAATAAACATTTGTTGCTTTGTGATTTCTGATTTTTGTTGCTGTAATAACAAAACAAGGAGAAGACCCACACATGCCAAGTCCCGCGAGCGCGAGGTTACATCTTCAAATGAAACAATAACATAAGAAGTCCTAAATTTGCCAAGTACCTAGGCTAAGGCCTTAGAACGCTGACAAGTGAGTATTCCAAAAAAAATCCGGCTGTAGAGGCTTGATATGCTTAAGCATATCATAGACTGCGCTGTTTGATTCCATGGATCGAACAAAAATGCGTTCTTGTCGACAGTGATTGGCTGCACCTTCTGCCTTAAGCTTTATCCTCGTGGACAACTTCTTTATGAGCCTAAATATGAGATATGACGTACGTGATGCTGTCAGAAAGCAGAAACCTACTGATGAACAATGATACCTGGTAGACAGCACCGAACAGATGTTGATTCACTTACTTGGGAGAAATGTCCTTATGAATTCTCAACCTGGGGGCGACTTTCGGTATTATATGCCTGACCCGCAATCCGAATCGTGCATCAAGAAGCCCCAACTTTATAGTGTCAGGGATTACTTTACTGATATTACTATAGGTAACGATAATGAAGAACAACTCGAGGATATCAAGCACCGCTATACAACATTGCATGAAAATCTCAAGAACATGGGTGCATCTGTGAGCTGTGACCACCCAAATGGCCGAGATGCTAATGGAACCTGGATATATAAACTTTCTCGCAAGGCGTGCATGGTGAATCATTCGTGGTTGCCACAAACCTGATCATACCCAATACAGTATAAAATATAAATAGCCCAAGTAGAGACATAGTAATAAAGACAGGCGATCAAAGGTCTCACTATATTCCTTTTGTTATCCTTTTCCCTTTTTAATATACGCACACCACAGATACTTTGATTTTTCTTTTTTTTGCATGACTGTTTATTAGTAGTGATTTATTGATAATCACTACCATATCCCATTGTATACACACACAATTCTTTATTCAACACTTTCTAGCATTAGCAGAAGGGTATGGTGCTCAATGGCATGATTCTAACAAGGAAACAGCACTCGTATATTTGGGATATCCGCTCTTTCACAGCCAGCCACAGCTTCTGAGTTTCCTGGAGACGATCAAGACCAAGATCACCCGTCATGCAAACATGTTGAAAGAACGTAGCCTATCGATCCGTGGAGCAAGTACCGTGGCCAATTCATTGTTACTATCTCGATTGTGGCATATCCTCCGCGTGGTTCCAGTACCCTCTGAATGGATACAAGAAATCGAGAAAGTGGTTCGCTCCTTTTTGCTTCCTTTCTGGCCTAAACCAGCATGGGCTACTTTAACGATCCCAAGAGCACAAGGTGGGATGGGATTGATAGATATCGAGAAACAAAGCAAGGCACTGCATTTCATCTATCTTCAATGACTGTGCAAGAATCCACGAATAACCGATTCATATCACCTTCGATTATCAAGTATTATCAGCTAAGGACAGGACATGCATCACTTCTACCGTGGTTTCTCTTTCCCAAACATTACCGCAAACAAATGAAAGATGATCCCAACATGTTACAGGTTACAGCTATGTTCAGTATTGCAATCACTACCTCCTCTGGCGATCTCTTCTAATTGGTCTCAATGCTGGCTTTTGGATCTACTTTTGGAAACAATGATCACACCACCACCAAACCATCATAAGCTCCCTATCCGATATCTGCTATTGGATATTGTATATTGGGAACAGGACCAGCAATACTTTTTCCTTCACGATCATCGACTGCCGAAGCTCCTTCAAAATTTCGTGGAATCACTCCCACAAGCAGATCAAGACGCTCCCACAATCCTTACTCTCAACAATTCGTCGACAATATCTATCCCGGTATCTCACACCTTTGCTCCTTCACCACTGCCGAAATCAAGACTTCCTTCCTTATCGCATTGGACTCTCCGGGTGTCTGCTAAGAAACACACATCAATACCAACAGCAACTTTAGCCCAATGCCCAACTACGTCACTCATGGCATCCACGCTGGCAGCTAATGCTTTGTCGTCCTCGACCACCGGAAATAGCACGCCCACTATGTCTCATTTATCCTGTTTCTTTTTGGAAACGATTTTGGCGATCAATGATTCCACATAAAGCGTTCACTCCATGGTGGAGACTGCTACATGATACGATTGGCACCCGACAAAAGCTACATGGATGGAACATACCTGAGGTGGAATCCCCAATATGTCAAATCTGCAAGGCCGCGCCAGAAGACCTCTACCACTTTGTTGTGGGTTGTCCTAGCAAGCGCCAATTCTGGATCGACGCTTTAAATGCATTTGAGCTTTTTGCCATCTTTCCTACCCACCAAGAAATATGGAATGTCTTAATACTCTACAAAGCTCGCCTCGCTATTATTTGACAGACTCAACGATTTTCCGGTTGGGTAGTATCCTTGCGATACTTTGGCGATACCACTGGCAATGTGTTTTGAATCATCAAGAATGGAGCACGAACGCTGCAATGAACCTTCTTACAACTAATATACTTTATTCCTCATCCATTCCTCAGACTGTTTCCACAATTTAATAAAGTCTACACTTTGATACACAAAAAAAGCCATTACAGTTTGTCAACCCTTCAGGGCAACGGAGTTACAAATCAGCCTCGAATGCAATACCTGTTGTCTGACGTTGCTTACTGGGATCTGGAACGGAAATGCCTTATACTACATCCTAGTTAAAAGTTGAGGTATACGTTGTTAAAGTCTCGATCTACTGTGGTCCATTCGAACATGACATCATCCACATTGCACCTCGAAGGATATCTCGATACTCATTTTCAGATCACTCACGACACACCTGGTTCCCCAACAGAGTTCAACGGCATCCCAACCTATGTATCCTACTCTCCCGTCTTTGAGGCATTGGATACTCCGGGTCTCTACAAACAAGACCAGTGATATTGAGATGTTTGGAGATTAAATAAGAAGAAACAAGAAAAGTGTATAGGCAAGATCGAGTACTGTGAGACTGATGTCAAGTGTTTATTATGGGATCAACCCTTTTATATACTTTTACTATTGCATGGATATGAATTAAGATGATGAATATGTGCATTAATGAAACAGTATTATTTACATGGGATGTCCAGCATCCCTTGTCATAGTCATTATGAAGTCATTATGGTGCTATGGATACAACAGATATACCTTGTCTATCGTTGTCGCAATTACGTCGATATTGGCATCCGCACTGGCAATTCATCCTTGATCGCTCATCTGATACGGCCACATTCATGCCTCTGACATTTACTTATCCACCTTCCTTTTGGAAACGGTTCTGGTGCCTATTACCACACAAAGCATTCAAACCATGGTGGCAACTACTACAATTCTGCATTAGCACACAACAAAAGCTCCATCGATTTCGCGTTCCTCAGGTTGACAGCGATGTACGCACACTCTGCAAAATTGATGAAGATGAAGATACAGGATTTCCCAAAAGAAGTGGAACATGAGGATAATGATTTGGTGGTTAAGGTGATTGGTTTCGTGGGTGATGATTATTTGTTCGTGGCTAATGACAAGTGAGTTCGTGGGTGGTGGGTTTTGGTTTCGTCGGTAGTGCTTTTGGTTTCGTGGGTAGTGCCTTTTGAATTGGTGGGCAGCGTCTTTTGAATTGGTGGGTGACGCTTTTGGTTTGGTGGGCACGGCTTTTTATTTCGTGGAGGATGACTTTAATTTTCGCGCAGGATGACATTAATGTTCGTGGGTAGCGCTTTTGATTTCGTGGGTGATCATAAACTATTCTATGCAACAGCGTACATCAATCAGCAAGTCGTATGCAATGTTGACCAGCAATACAGCGTATGAAACCTTTATTATCACCCACGAAATCATAAGCGCTACCCACGAACATTAATGTCATCCTGCGCGAAAATTAAAGTCATCCTCCACGAAATAAAAAGCCGTGCCCACCAAACCAAAAGCGTCACCCACCAATTCAAAAGACGCTGCCCACCAATTCAAAAGGCACTACCCACGAAACCAAAAGCACTACCGACGAAACCAAAACCCACCACCCACGAACTCACTTGTCATTAGCCACGAACAAATAATCATCACCCACGAAACCAATCACCTTAACCACGAAATCATTATCCTCATGTTCCACTTCTTTTGGGAAATCATGTATACAGCACATGTTCGCTACTTGCTCAAGCAAACGCCATTTTTGGCGCAAAGCACTATATTTCTTGCATCTCAGTCACCTCTTTCCCACACAAGCTCTCGTTTGGCGTGCTCTCACTAGCTTTCAATCATACCAACACCAACCTCTCAAGGACAACGTATTATGCAGCCTCTGTTGCATTATTGCTGACCCATAGCAGCATCATTGGCGTTGTAAGATAGATGACCAGCCATGGTCAACATCAGCAGCTCTTAGTACGCTTCAGGCTGATTTATTGTATGTCCTTCGTTCCATCACTTTGCTGTTTAATAAAGTCTACACTTTCAATAAAAGAAAAACTATCCGTGTCTCTGCCCACGAAAGGAGATCCCGCTTCATCAGGCAACTGGCGTCCGATAACACTTACCAACACAGATGCCATGAATACAAGAATTGCTGATGTCGGTAAGAAGATCAGCAATAAGTATCAAACAGTTTCGTACGTGGTCGATTCATTACAGTTTGCAGATAATGGTGTTGGGGTGAAGTTAGGTATGGTTCATGCTAATTATTGTCCATCGGATGCTACCGGTTATCACTGGACATCGAGAAAGCGTACGATTGTGTTCATCCAGCATACCTTGAACAATGTCTTACTCGTTGGGGTTTCCCATCTTTAATAATTCAATGGATTATCAAGCTGTTCTTTGGTACAACCATCAAGACCAACGTATTTTAGTTCATTGTCATCGGCAATGGAATAGCAACGAGGAATAAGACAATGACAAGGTGATCCGCTAACACCTATTCTCTTTACCCTCGCTATTGAAACCACCCGAAGAATTTGCATGATTCTCAATGTCAAGGTTATCATAGTTCCTCACCTTCATCGATAACATAACAGAGAACGCTTAATAAAGGTTTTGTGTTATGCGGATGATTACTTTACTTTTATCAAGGACGAGGACGACTTGTTGAGAATGTTACAACATCTCTCTGTGTACTTATTGTGTGCATCAAATGCAAAAGTTAACGTTCCCAAAATGCATGCCGTGTCACTTTCCAGTTACAGATCGCCTCAATGGCAAGCCACCAACATTCATTCAGTTTGTCAACTATATTCACACATCACACTGAGAAATCTCGATCAGGGGAAGAGCTACAGTGTGAGACGTTTTGGTTGTATCAAGGCTTTGGCATGTATTACAGGTTTATCCCACCACGCGGACCTTCATGGACAAAGTGCAATCCGAGGGCCGTGCATTTTTTATGCACAAGACGTGGTCTCAAGTTTCATATGACAAGCTTTTACTCCCAAGATCCCAAGGTGGCATCTTCCCGCTCAACAATTGACGTTACAACTACGTTGGCTCCAAACTTTATTTGATACTGACCACAGTCATCGCTCTTTCATCCATAGTATCTGTGCTACCAATTTCTAAGTGCTTAACTTAAACGTGAATAGCGGACAGTGCGGGCATCGGAATGAAAACTCAACGCTTCCGCCGAGGTTTTCACGGAGCAAAATACCTGGTGGATCTTTTACAGCGTGGCATGCATGGCATATGCTCTTTCCACACATCTTTAGTCCTATGAATTTTGGCAGGGTAAACTACTGTGATGATCTACATCATCATCTTTGATCTACCACAGGCCACAGCTAACATGTGTACATGCATAGATCCCAGTGCGTCAGTGGGATATGTACTTGAAGCAAATATTGCGGGATGATTCTGTAGGCCAAACTGAGATCACGAAAGAAGAGAAACCCATATTGACGAAACCGCCAAGGAGATTTTGGAAGTGATACCACCAATTGAATAGCAAAATCATATCATTGACATCTATATACGAGACTATATATCTCGTTTCTATTCTAAGCTATCACGACTTGTCGTGTATATGGATCGGTTAAGGTACACATCATGTATTCATTATCATCATCTTTATCATTGTATATACAAAAGACAAGCACATAAGCATACAAGAGATGATACACAAGCGTGGATCATCATATACAACTCAGCCCGTTACTCGTTTACGATATAGCTTGTTATTGGTAGAAAAGCTTTACTCTTTAGCATCCGCCTAGTTATAGTATTCAGAGGTAGATCGATAGAAAGACGTCTCTTTTCCCAGACACACACTTTCAGAGTAAACAGCAATCTCACAGACTTTGTTTGTTATTCGTTTTTTATCATCTACACACACACACACACATACACACACATCTCACGACTAGTATCCCACAATGAAACAAAAACCATGCTACCCTGCTGGCACTATGTCCCTTTTATCTTTACTGTAAACTCATCGTAATTAGGACTCAGATTACAATGCTTGAATGGGGGCTGTTTCACTTACACTGAGAAAACGGGAGTAAATCCCCATCCAGTGGTCAAGCTGGATCAAATGAGTCGGCGAGATGGTGGTATAAAACATGCTGGTCGCTTTTGTGTTGCAAGCATGGTTCGTAAAATGGTAGCTTGATTATCACCAGCATTGCCATCGCGGTGCGTGACACGACGGCAGCGTGAACAATAAAGGACTCTGAATGATGTTTGTTGGCCGATTGGGCTAGGACGTTGCAAATATCGAGTAACAGAAGGATTCCCACTCTTTACACAATGGCAGCACATTTTTGTCGTATTATACTCGCAGACACGCGTGCAATGATGAAAACCTCCTTGAAGTATGCGTGCATGCAAACGGTTTGCCAACTTGTTGTCTTTGGATGCCATTGCACCTTTCCTTGCTTTCTGCCGCATGCCATCCAATCCAAATCCAAATAGTACAGGCTTCCTGGCATCTGCTTCGGTAACAGTCTTTTTATGCTGATTCATGATCAATCCACAAGCAGTGTCGAGACGCGATCGTTGGCTCATAGCAGTATCCCAATCCTTGCGGCGAACTGATGTACTCGAGTAGAAATCAAAAAGTTGATTGCCGATTTCTTCATCTCGCAGTGCCTTGATATACACCATGTAAGATTGTAGATCCTTTCTTGTAGAACCGACACTGAGCTTGCATTCCAAAACCTCGATGTCATTGGCAGCTTTTCTGTTCAAAAGCCAGTTGCGGTTGGGAATGTTGTTGCCGTATAAAAACCCTCTCTTGATGATAAGCTGTGAGCTCTTGGACGTTGAATCAGATGGATGGAATACGCTTGCCACACTGCAAACTTCACCAAAATCAAGGCCAATGGTACCAGCGTAGTTGTTGAGCATGTTGATAGCCCCGGTATCAAGATCTTCATTCCAATGCTGGGCTAGTTTCTCTGGAATTGTGCGTCGTATCGAGGCTTCATCCAACCCATCACCATCCCTGACTTGCTCTTGCCAAATGTCTTGTACGCACACCGGTAGTCGAGGTTCTCTCCCATAAGCAAGAAAGAATGGTGTATATCCATGACGTCGGTTTATAGAGGTTCGACAAACGAATTCTGCTGCTGATAGCCACATCTCCCAAGATCCTTGATAAGTCATATGTAATCGCTCCATTACTTTTCGCACCGTCTGAATAGCTCTCTCGATTTGTCCTTGTCTTTGTGGTCGCCATGATGACCCCGTTTTGATTGTCAACCCATATAATCGATTCAATTGGTCTTGCAATTCCCAGGCAGTAAAATGGCTTCCGTTGTCTGATACAATCTCTTGCGGCACTCCATGTCGACAAACCCACTCATAAATAAAATACGCCGTTCCTAGCGCTGTCTTGCTAGCCATAGGTTTTGCCTCGATCCAACCAGTGAAAGTGTCAATCCCAATAAGCACCGCATTGTTACCTCGAGCCGACATAGGCATTGAGAAGTAATCAATCATTATACGTGAGAAGGGACCGGACTCTGCAGGTGGCCAAGGATGTACACGCTGTGTCTTAGGCCGAGGACCAAACATTTGGCATACAGGGCATGATAACACGTAACGCCTGATATCCTCGTACATACATGGCCAATAATACATGCGACTAAGCTTCTCGAAAGTTGACTTGACACCGGTATGGCCCGCCAACATGTGATCATGATTCAACCTTAAGGCTTCCAATACACCGCTGCTTGTCAATACTCTCCTTGCAGGATGTGTAGCTGTAGCCTTGCGATATAGAAGTCCTTGAAACCACGTATACTCTCTGCTAACGCGCCTAATATACTGTCGTTCTTCCTGATTGGCTTGCTCTTTGAATTTGAGACTTGACAGGTATAAGGCTAGTGCTCGATATAGCTCTTCATCCATTCCTCCCCAATAGCTATCCACTCTTCTTCTCTTGATGCTTGAATCTTCGTGCTTATCCTCTTCTCCAATTGCATTGATGGGTAAATACTCATCCACGATAACATCGTCAGCTGATACATGATCCATGACATCCACTGGCAGCCTTGACATAGCGTCAGCGAGAACATTCAATCTTCCGGGCAAATAGCGAATCTCGAAATCAAACATGGATAAGGTCACCATCCATCTTGCTACTCTTGCTGATGTGTTTTCCTTCAGCGTTGCCAAGAAAGATAGTGCTTTGTGATCGGTAACAACAACAAACTCTTGCCCCAATAAATACAAGCGGAAGAAGTTGACAAAATACACGATGGCGAGGAACTCCCTTTCATACGTGGAATAGCGACGCTCTGAAGGACTGAGACTGCGGCTCCCAAAGTATATCGGTAAGTATACTTGCGTAGTGGAACTCTCCTCTTCACTCTTTTGGGTAAGCACAGCACCTATCCCGGTATCTGAAGCATCGGTAGAAAGGTAAAATTTCTTGTCAAAGTCCGGGTGCTTCAGTATAGGATCGCTTGACATTAAACGCTTGCACTCGTCGAAACATTCTTGCTGTTCAGCTTCCCATGTGTAGCTAACTCCTTTTCTTCGCAGCTTGTTCAAAGGTTCCAATAATGAAGAGAAATGAGGGATGAATCTCCTGTAATATTGGATTGAACCAATGAATCGTGATAGCTCGTCTTTGTCCTTTGGAGGTGGCCACTTGATGATCTTGTCCACTTTGGTATTCAACATTCCAAAGCCTTCTCGTCCAATCTTGTAGCCAAGTATCTTCAACTCGGAGTATCCAAACTTGCACTTCTTTCTTGAAAAGGATAAATTAACAGCACCCGCCATGTCAAATACTGCTTCCAGATGCTTCAAATGCTCCGAAAAGGTCTTGCTACACACCACCACGTCGTCAATGTATACCATGAGGTACACATTAATAGCCTCTTTGAACACCGTGTCCATGATACTTTGCCAGGCTCCTGGGCTGCCCTTCAATCCCATGGATAATCTCGTCCATCTCCATTGGGAGTAGCCGCCACAATTGACCACAAAACCCGTTAAATCTCTTGAGTCTTCATGAAGAGGCAACTGCCAGAATCCCTTCATAGCATCCATAATTGTGAAGTAGTTGGCTCCTCCTAGACGTGTGAACAACTCGTGTATATTGGGTATTGGATACCCCGAATCCACAGTGGCTGCATTGATAGGCTTGTAGTTGAATACAAGCCTATAGGGGTCCTTTTCTCCTGCCTGCAAAGGTGGCGCTGAACAATTGTAGTCCACTCGGTTCCCATTCGCATCAGATCTTTGCTTGGTTGGCACCTCCTTTCCATATGTCAATGAATACCAATCATCGTTGTTGAAATCAATGCCCTCCTCATGTTGATGCTCATCATCGTTCTCAGCTTCCTTCGTCAAGATCCATACAGGATGACTTGGCCCATGGCGTTGAGTCCGTAGCCTTGGCTCCTTTTTCAAGGGCCTCACCTTGATTCTTGATCTGCTCACTCTTTTATCCACATCAGAAGGTATGAGCAATGCTCCTGCTGCCCACGGTCCATTGCATTTCTCAATAAAGCCGATCTCCTCCAATTGAGATAAATATCCCTTCAACCAATCGTTTGCATCCTTGGGCAATGTATATGGAGCTACTTTCTTTGGTATCGCACCTTCCTTCAAGACCATACGATACGGCTCCACCTTCAATTCTCCCACTTCAGTGAGCTTACTTGCAAAGCACTCATCTCTTCTTTGGACAATGGCTCTAATAGCGGCTTGCTGTGGTGCTGATAAATCTTCACAAATATCCACTGGTTGCACTGTGAATACATTATTCACTGTTTGATGTCTGGGTGTGTCCAATGGTGTCGCTGTTTCGGCCATAGGAATAGGCATATCAGGGTATGTAACCAATTGCTCCAGCTGCGCCATTACGTGCTTCACATCATCAATACCAGTAGGGCGCTTGGACATATTCCTAGCCACTCCGATGATATCACCCGCTCTAATGCCGATACGATCAGGGCCTCGATTGGCTATACACATGTTGGTCATTCCATCAGAGCAAATAGTGGACGGCCATAGGATTATCTCGTGCTTCCCCATAGGCTTCGTTTCCAGGACAGTGTATTCATCAATACCATTTGGTGGCTTCTTTATCGACATGTGTGCAATCATAATCTCTCCCGGGTCCAAAACCACATCCGAATCAATAGCTACTTGCGAAGTGGTATCCATGGACTTGGTATAGCCGATAAAATGAGCTTGTACAGCTGATCCATGAGCCTAGTCCTTCTTCCTTTCTGCTTCGGATGGTGTAACTCCTGATACATGTGTTTCAATGTCTACGAGTTTTGCCTCTTCATCTGTGTCACCAGTAATATCAAACGTCATGACTCCACGAGAAGGGTTCACTGAAACCTTGGCATTGTATAGGAAATCATAACCCAACAACAAAGGAGTATATGGGTTGTCCACAACAATAAAACGCTGCTTGATCATAATGTCAGGGTGAAAAGTCAAGTCGACTTCAATGCATCCAACCGGCACTTCTTCGGTTCCTCCACCAAAACGAATACGACTATCCGTTGGTTGCATGCCTTGTTCCATTCCCATGCCTTGCACCAATGATAACGGCAAGATGGAACAAAAGGCTCCACCATCCAGCATCCACTAGTCCTTCTACCATATGGTCACCTATAAGTATGTACACAGCTTGAAGGCCTTTGGTATTGTTGTTTGAATGGGCTTGATAATTAGGCTCCTCCGCTAGATGCACTTGGTCCTTTTTGTCAGCCTTTTTGCGAGGGAGGTCTCCACCGAGATAATGCAAAATTTGTTCCAAAATCCAAGGGGAGTGATAAGCTAGCTGTGGTAACTTGATGGACACGTCTGTATTCCACAAAGCCTCCTTGACATCAAACGACAACACATGACCTTCATAGTCCTTGATTGCAGGGATGGGATTGTTGACCTTCCCAAGATACGATAAAGGCATCTCTCCTCTGGCAACCGCTTCTTCATTCTCCTTCTTCCTTCTAGCTTTGGCATCTCTTGCTTTTTGTAAATTGATAAGCCGTGCTCTTTGTTTGGGATCCGTTGGAAGCGTGGTATAAGGACCAATTATCCTAGGCAAGCTATCCTCATCCACTTGCATAGGCGCCACATCGTCATTGGCAGGCCTTTTATCTCCACGTCTATTTCATTCTTCTGCTGCATAAACGGGAGCTTCTTGTATAATATTGACAGGGTTTTGTTCTTCTTTAGCCGCCGGACCTGTCGTTACTGACGGCTTGTCTGAAAATCCGGATCCGATTTGGCTTCTCTTCCTTTCTTGCTATATCGCTTCATTCGCTCAGGGCAAGTGTATGAAGTGTGATCGTCGGCCTTGCATACATTACATGGTTTTTGACAAAGAGCTGCTTGATGTCCATTTTCGCCACAATTATAGCAATGGTCTCTTTGGTCAAATCTCGCCGCAGTCTTCTCTGCCACTGTTTCCACAGCGCGTAATACGGTGGCTTCCATGCGATCCATCATGTTTGCAATGGCGTTCTCCAAATCTCCAACATCTTTAGCTTCACGCTTAGGCTCTTTTTTCTTATTGGATTTGGAAGAAGGGTCATACAGTTGCTTGTCCTTGACAGGTGGTCTTTTGTAGTCATTGCTGGCATAGAATACGGGAGCTGGTTCAGAAGATATCATTGGCTGATGCTGCATGTCCTGCAATAATCCTTGTTGTTGCACAAAAGGATGTGGTTGCTGATTGACAATAGGGCCTGCTGTCAATTGTGCTTCTTCCCTGATCACACTGATCTGCGTTTCCAATTGAGAGATCACATCCATTAATCCTGATAATGTAGTGGGCATGGCATCATTCGAGATCCAACGCATATAGCTCTCGCGCAATCCTTGCAAGATGTCACAAATCTTCTTCTCATCCGGCAACGTGGTGTTCAATGCTGTTTCGTACTTGTGAGCCATAGCCAGTTTAGCGTTTACATAATCAGGTGCGGATTGATTTGGTTGCTGTCTCATGCTGTGATACGACATGCTGTAATGTGCCACCCATCTAGCCGTCACATAGGCTTTCTTGAAACGTGCGATAAAGGAGTCTGATCCAAGCTCGAATGTCGATGGTGGATTCAGCTGTATCTCCCTGCGATACCAATCCTTAGCTGCACCTTTCAATGCTAGACGAACACGTGCCAACTTTCTCTCTTCGCTTGTCCAATTGTTTTCATCTGCTGCATCTTGAAACGCTTCCATAAATAGCAAGGGGTCGTCATTATAAGGGTGCCCATTAAAGTGTGGAATTGCATGCGTGTTTGTTTCGACAACAACCACATCTGCTGATCCCAATCTCTCACGCGCAGCAGGTGATAATGATGTTTCCGGTGCCGAGCCAGTCATTTTCCAAATGAGATACGTAATAAAACTTCTTGCTTCTTGGCTGATACAATATGTAGCAACTGCGCGGCTTCTCCACCAGATTTATTGATCACGATCTTAGAGGCTGCGATACACTGTAACAACCAAACAAAAACAACTCAAATGAATACTACTACTCAATCAAAGCAGGTGGGGATGACAACTGCTAGGGAGCTCTAACATACCAACAAAGGGAGACCAAAGGGGAACTTGTATGAGAAGGTGTATAGATATCGGCAATGAGGTAACTCTGCTAACTACTAATGGGATACAACAAATAAGATACATGTACACCGTTCGTGACCAAGGACCTCTGGCTTGCGGTACGTACGATGTATACAAGGATTTGACTCTGCGTTGGCAGTCTTGTGCCCTACTATGATCCAGGTATAAAGCGAGGAAAAGAGCTCTTTTATTTACTTTGCTGCACGATAATGATTTATACTAAAGTAGGATGTCTGGTGATCAACAAAACAAAGGGGGTATTCATACATGGACTTTCTATAGCCATCCTCAACAAACATTTTGATTAAAGAGTTTGGTGTGATTGGTGTGATTAATTGCCCATGCATAAATCAGGCGATGATCATCCTAGGTGAAACTTGGAAGATGGAAGTGTTCAGATCGTCACGTGATCGTAAGCAAAGTTGTACAGCGTCACTGGTTTTACAAGTGGGTTTCTCATTTCAATGTCGATTATCCAATAGGATAGGGAGAAAAACAGCGAAAATGAGAAAAAATGCGATGCCTTTTCACAGGAGAATGTTCCTTCGCGCTGGAAGTGCTTGTTATCACCAGGAGCTGCATGGGCATGGTAAATACTAAATGCTAAATCAGTGGAACGTAGAGGATTGCCTCAGAAAAGGTTGCGTGGCCGACACCTCCTTTGTCTGCTATCTCCTCTCCTCACGTGTTTATTGCCATGCAATGATTTTACTATGGAACCAAACGTGACCTCCCCATTATTGTTCTTCTCCAAAAGGCAAGTTATTGAGATATGTCTGTTGCTTGCTACCAATGCGACTTGCAGGGATTCCTATTAGCATCATCTGATGGGTTATCATCACCTTGCGTTATGCAACAAGACATCTCGACAGCCATACGCTATTTATTGGTGGCATCGGTAGTGTGCTGCTAACATGGCCTTTTTCATTTATTCTCAAAGATTGATGGAGCTGTTTAACATCATCATGGTCACTAGACGTGATAATGCCCATGCAAAATTGACGATAAGCCCATCAGGTCCCAGATTTGACAGATGGATCATGATAGAGTAGGATACTGACGTTTTTATTCGAATTTAGCATGCACATGCTGCACTGCTTGGATGATGGCGACAGTGACCATAATAAGACGATGCCAACTTGAACTCCGATTGACATTAAAACCCTGGGCGGACCTTTCGCAGTGCTTGAAGTTAGTCAACGATATGGCACAACAGCTGATAAAGACCAGTATGGAAGATCAGTCGATCGAAAGCCAATTTCAGTACAGGAAAAGACCTGGTGAATCGGAACTACTACTTAAACATGTCAAGTAAGAAGCAATGACTACCTTCCCTCTCAAACTATTAATTACCCTTGCAAAGGAAAAAGCGACCAAGCGACCGCAACATGCCGCCTAGGGTATGTCACGCTGCGAAATGAACGTCCTACGTGCTTGACTGATCGATACCGATAGATAGAAACCTTGGTCCCAGAGTCGACGCTCTACAGGGAGCTTGCAGCATTTGATAAGAAATTGGATACGACAATACTGAGGAAGCGGCTTGACGTACAAGAAGCTCTTGGGAAGCCTAACAAGGTTCGAAAAGTCTGGGATCAAACGAATTCGTCAAACTAAGCTGATCCTATAGACACGGCGAATATTGAGGATTTTCGTATCACACACAACTGCGCGTCCGAGGGATCAATCAACAGGAGATGGAGATTTTGATGTCATGGATGGCATCGTGGAATCATCATGGACGCTCAAGATTGAAGGCCGCCTTTTGGATGTAAGGGCAACACCAAGCATACAGTGTTCAAGTTTTATTCACTTTTCTTTAGCCTCCTATCCCAACCAAAAAAGCTCAGCCGGTCCAAAAGTTTACTTCATTTTTCCGCACCATATGTGTAGAACTAAATCGAGAATCCGGATCGTATTCCGAAGATGATTTGGTTGAGGTACATAGCCTTGTAATATATCGCCTTCTGACAGTTATATACTAACTATCCGCAATAGTGGCGTAAACAACCGAATGGGCCTGAGCATGATGGGGTAGAGATCAGTCGACGAGGTCAAAGCAATGTGAATGTCCGAATTGTCCTAGATCCGGATTACATACCGCAAAAGTATAGACTCAGCCCAATGCTGTCCGAGATACTGGATATGAAATTAGAGACGAAGCCTCAAGTGATCATGGGTTTATGGAATTACATCAAGGTAAAATGTTGTATTGATTATGCAAAGCATGTATTCGATACTGAATATCGGTGTTCAGGTTCATGGTTTGCAGGATACCGAAGATAAGCACACAATACATTGCGATGAACAATTACAAAAGGTAGGAAAGGACAAGCACGCACACATTAACATGTCATTCATGCTACTTTGATTAGCTGTTCGATAAAAGGCACATTCACTTTTCAGAGATACCCATGCTGATCGGTCATCATCTTGTACGGCCTGACCCAATTGTCATCAACTATACTATTACGTATGTTTACCCCACCTACGTGTTAAGTTATTGAGATACCAATTTTACATATGATAGCATGGATACCGATTCACGACATTCTCTTGAAGCATATGATCTGGATGTTGAATTGGACAGCATTATTCGTCAAAAAATGATTGCATCTGTTGCGTCGACTCAAGCACAGAAAGAAGTACTGGCTCTCGATGACAAAATTGTTCAGTGTGTGCAAAACATCAACAATTCAAAAAGCAGACGCGATTTTCTCCTACACTTTGCCCAGCATCCTGTGAATTTTATCAACAAGTGGATTGCTACACAGACTCGAGATTTAGAGGTAACCTCGGACAACGGGCATTATCTATTATAGTAATACTAATTACCTGGTTTTCGAAAGGCGGTTGTTGGTGACAGCAAAATTGGTATTGAGGAGATGAGGCACGCTGAATTTTACAAACAAGCTTGGGTGAAAGAGGCAGTATTTCATTACTTGACAACTAAGGTATGGCTGGATCTTAAAAGGAAGCACATATCTAACATAAGAAAATACAATGATATCAGGTGCAACAGCGAATGCAACAACTTTTGAATACAAAAAGAATGGATAAATAGTAGTTACATTCCCATAATCAGATTAAATCGTCCTTTTCTTCGTCAAGTATCTTCTACTAGATGAATGTGATTTGATGTGCCTGAAGTTTGCTAGCAAGATTCTTTAGTGACTAACAATGAGATTGAAGATATTATACAGTGGTTTGTGTTTGAAGATACAAAAGTTCTGGGAGGGGGCTGTAATAGTGTCTGCTGCTCACTCGCACACTATTACACCATCCACCGTGATCCACATTCCACTTGAACTCCGATCAATCCCTTTATCCACTTGCCCATTCTACTCTACACACCCGCAGTTCTTAACAACGTTTCTGCTTCATTGAAAACCAACTTTAGTCGGCCAACGATGTACCAGCCATTGAATTGGGATATTTGACAGTCCTTCCCTTACAGCAATGTTCATATCCTTACTTTCATTCAACCTGGAAATAACCTGAATCAACTAAGCTCAGCAAAGGCGATCCTATCGCAACGGGTTATCCTCCCTTCAAAAGCAAAGTCCTCCGTGATAATCCGTGCTCAGTGATTAAGAATTAAGAAGCCGGAAATAGAGTCTTTTACCTCTAGATTGCGTCAATCGGCTTATAAAATGTTGGCTTGGTCAAAGTTACGATGCACGATTGGATCGCGCGAGATTATCATCCATCATTAGCCAACCTATACATTATATCGCTGCTACCAATTCAAGCTTTGTAAATGCGATCACAGCAGTATATGACTAATCATGTAATAGTTTAACTTTAATTATGAGTGTAGACAAAAGAAACGATGATGAAGACCTATTATATGATGACAAGGTCGGCTCTCATCCACAGGATAACAAAGAAGACGTCCCACCGTCATACTTACATTAGCTTGGAACTTGACGTTTTAGAGCATCGAAGCTCTAATACTCTACAACTCTTATAATTAACATGGGCGCGAAAAAAAGAGAGAGATCCTGCGTCGCCTAAACCCAGCCCAATTTTTTGGGGTTTATCGGACTAGTGTGTATGTACGCGTTTCTTTCATATTATCTTCATGATATGTCTTCAGCACTTTTTTCGATAGTTGCAATATTGCCTGTAATACTATCGGCTATTGCCATTTACTGCCATCAGCGCACTTATGGCACTCTCGACATTACGACTAGCTCAGTAGCCTACGATCGTGCACAATATCACAATGTACTTGATTGGGATAAATACGCATTGTATGTGGAAGGCGAACCGACAATGATCTTTTCTGGAGAGTTTCACTATTGGAGAGTACCTGACCGTGAACGATGGTCCTACATACTCAAGCAATATCAATCGATGGGCATGAATACAATACGCATTTACTTCCACTGGGGATATCATTCTTCGCAGGAGGGAGAGTACAACTTTGAAGGCAACCGTGACATCGAATATTTGCTTGATCTCTGTGAGGACCTTGGATTGTATGTTTTAGCTGCACCTGGTCCCTATATTTGTGCTGAGACGCAAGCAGGAGGCTACCCTGGCTGGCTTATCGCGAAGCGTCACTTACGCGTCCGACATGCTCAATATATGCTTTGGCGTACCTATGATGAAGAATTTGCACAGTATGAGATTGAATGGTTGAATCATATCCTCCCGATTATTGCCAGGCATCAAATTACAGAAAACCAACGATCAAAAAGAGGATGCGTGTTAGCCCTTCAACTGGACAATGAACTTTTTGAAACAATGGCTGCTATCTTACCAATCGGATTACGGGATCAAATGCGCGTGCTTGCCAAAGCTGCACGTGACGCAGGCATCACAATTCCTTTATTCAGCAACGACGGGTTCGAAGAAAGTAGCTGGGTAGCTAGACCAGAACTCGAATCTCGAAAAGGATTTTGGTCGACCTCTGCTTTCGGTTTGGATCTATACGGCTTTGACAAATATGTCGGTACGTGCCCTTATCTCTTCACCATTTCCTTGCATCTAATGATAAACGGCATTTGTATACAGTGTTTCCCCCCACGAGTGATCCCACTAGTTGGCTTATTGATACCGGGAATTCTACCAGTGGCTGGAAAGAGTGGAGTACAAAGCATATGGCAAGCTCAATGGATCGATTGGAAAAGACTGTGCGTGCATTTGGAGGAGGTGCTAAAGAGGTAAGTTGAATGAATATGTAAACGGTATTTCATTCGAAGCTTATAACATATTGTAAACATAGTCACCTTTATTTATCCCTGAACTACAAGGTGGTTGGTTTAATCATTATCAGCTTGGTCATACATACGACCAGATTTACGATTTTTACGGTGACGAATATACCAAGGACATCGTGGAATCTGCATTGGCTCAAGGCGTATCCATGACGAACTTGTATATGGTTTATGGTGGAACGAACTGGGGCACGCTCGGAGATCCGTAAGTTAATAACCACAGATATAAAGCTACAGTATATCGATTGACATTTAATGTCTTTGTAGGGACGTCTACACTTCTTACGACTATTCAGCTTGTATTCGTGAGTACGGTTATTTATCGATGCGTGGTCGCCGTTTACGTGAGACTATATTATTTGCACGCTCTTTCGATCCATATTTTACGCGTACAGATCGACTCCCTAAGCGCACCATCAAATCGACAATCAAACGAACGATAAGCAACCAACGTGTATCACGCGACGTAGATAATCCAGTCCTCTTCACTTTTTTCCGCAACTTCAATACCGAAAAGATCGACCTTTTTGATATGCAAGTACAGTCGTCGGCCGGCAATTTTACAATGAGTTGTTACCTCCCATACAAGCATGCATTCATATCTGTTGGCAACTACAAAGCTGCTAATGGCCTGGTACTTCTGCAAGCTACTGTGCCTATCCATCTGCGAATGTTGAGCGAAGATCAAACTGAAGAAATTTGGATCATCGAACCGAATCAGTTTGGTGGATTGGCCTTTGAGCATAAGCAAATGTATATCACTGGGAATATGCAAGATGACGTTCTACGACGAGATGGACCTGCAGATATATTGAAATTTGAAAAAGAAAGCGGTTGGACAAAGATCGGATCGGAAACAGGCAATTTATATATTATTGGCTTGACTAAAGCCCAAGTCAGCACGCTTTATGCTGACTTCCAAGATCCTTATTGGACAAAGGGCAAAAAGCGATATCCTGGATTTATTGCATGGGGGACCGACACGATGGTATATGATCAAAAAACCCAGCAGTTGGATGTTAACTACCGTCAGCAAGATCGTGATCTTCACGTTGTTTCGTTTTCGCCTCCAGCTGACAAGCGTCTTGCTCGACCGAAACGAGGACTGTATTACAGCATGCCTTATGTATACGTAACTGAACTCCATCATCAACAACAATTGCCAGCCCCAATACACACTGCCCTTAGTAATTGGCAAGCTCGTACAGTGAAATTTCTTGATATGCAGTGGCATCCGTTAAAGCAGTTAGAAAATGGAAAGCTCAGTTTTGAAGCCTTGGATTACCATTATCTCAGTGGACACGTTCTTTACAGCACTGCATTTGATACACCTATCGGCCGCAATGTGAAGTTATCTCTCAACATCCGGCATCGTGCAACAGTACTCGTCAATGGACATGTGGTTGGTGGTCATACAACCTATTCACGGCAACTCTTCTCAGCAGGAGCCAAGATCGGACCCGACCCATGGTTCTTGGGCACACGCACCTATGACCTTACACAATATTTGTCAGACGACAGCGTTAATACGCTGGTTGTACTGGTTGACAACTTCGGTCTTAATCGACAGGCGTTTATCATGAATGATGTACGGAATCCTCGTGGAATTATCAAGGTGCATTTAAGTGGCGTCTCACAACAACCGGCATGGAAGATAACAGGAACTGATACCCGTGAGCTTTCGAACCCATACAATTCAACCGGATTTCCCGATGAGCTTACACCAAGCAATGAATGGGCACCAATGGAAGTTGATACAGGAGAGGGAAATCAATTCGTGCTCAGTACATCCCAAGGTGCTCAGTGGGTGCAATTCAATTTCAAGCATACACGACTTACCAACATGCACATGCCGTTACGTATGCATTTGAACGGTTCATTCACTGCGTTTGTATTTCTGAACAATGCATTGATTGCACGATATTATGGTAATGGTGACAGCCCACAGCACGACTTTTATCTGCCGGACCAGTTACTTCAACATCGTAACAGCGTTCACATGCTGGTTTACACTTGGGAAAACACAACCGCTGACGTTTTCATTTCTGAATGGCCGGTAAATCAGAACAGTGGTAATTTATTACCAGAATCTTCGGCCTTTGCCACCGATGCTTCTGTCCATGTAGTTTGGAAAGATGCCCTGAAAATTTAACAAACAACCCAGTTATCTTTTAACTTCCATCACCACACTTTCATTTGTTGGGAAGAAAATAAACGTTGATTATGCTCCATAAATCATATCTTATACTACATTAACAAGTTTATCTAATTTACCAAGCATGGATTAATTGTTGAAGCAAAGGATGTCACTAAGCAGTCCTATCAGTATCTTTTAACGTTACTTTTTGCATTGCCTCTTACCACATTTTTAGCCATTCCTCTTCACGGGTATTTCGAAATAACCAGTTACGGAGCTCCAAGAACATCCATACTTTTACCCAATGTGGAGCACTTCCATGTGCTTGGACATCCTTCACACCTTCAATTGCTGCTTTGCCACGATCTTTGATGGTATAATCCCGAAGCACAGGAAGCGCACTTTTGAATAGATCAAGGTCTGGATCTAGCTGACGGCCTATACCCTCGAGCAACATGATGCTTACAACAACGTTGACAAAGTCTCCCTCCAGCTTGACATGGTGTGCACGAACCATATTCATCGCATTATGGAGTAGATTGCCGATCTTAACAGCGCCTAACTTAAAAGTGTTCTGCTTCAAACCGAGTATAAGATTTTGCATGCGTAATGCAAAAACATCAGGTTCGATCACAAGCTCAGGTGTTCGACATCGTTCCACCATTAATTCTCCTGCTTTATACCCATCAAATTCAGCAATGGCTTGAAAGAGATCCAGAAAGTTCATACGGTCCACATCGTTCAACTCGTTTACCAAGCCCGCATCAATGAAAATTAGACGAGGCGAATAACCTTCATCATTGAGAGCGCCGAGTTCTCTGTGAATTTCTTCGTGGTCTCCACGAACGGCAAGTATCCGTTCAACTGCGACGTCGCCGTCATCCTCTGTGTAATGGCCCGATAACTTAGACCATGCTCGCTGAATGGGATTATGTGCTGATGGTTTGTAAAATTTGACCATGATATTGCCTGGGTGTAAATCCGCATGCACGAAGTTGTGAATTATCAGCATATGCTATTGAAGGTATCAATAACGAGAAGACCCATTAGCAGATTATACATACCAGAAATGTTTTCAAGCCTAAAAGAATCAATCAGATTTCGACATGATGGAGGTGCATGAACTTACCTATATTTGCAATCTTTCGATCATACACAGCATGTGTTTCAGCGTGTTTTCTTTCATAAGCTGCTTGTTCTAGAAACACATTAAGCGGTATTCCATTTTCGAACTCTTCGATCAACATATCCTTTGTCGTGAATGCAAGAACCGGTTGTGGAAACGTCACCTGGTTAGAGCCACCAAATTGTTCGTTGAATCTTTGTAGATTTCTTGCCTCAACGCGTAGATCTAGTTGATCGCGCATCATTTCTCCGAACACCTTCACTTCTTCTGGTAACGATATCCAGTGGATGGTAGGTATCAGTGTCAACGCGCTGGCGAGAAAATCCAAAATTCTAAGATCTCGATCCACTATCTCCCTGGCTTTTGGGTGCAAAACCTTAATTGCGACAGTTGTATGTATGTTGACAGGTTTACCATCACAATCCAGTGTCTGCACACAATCTGAGGTGACAACGTTGTTTTGTATAACAAACTGGTCACGCATATAGCGGAGGATGATGTCTGGGCGTATTTTCGCTTTGTATACTTGTGCTATCGCTCCAACTCCAAGCGGTGTTTCTTGTAGCTCGCTGAATACTTCTTGAAGGTCCCTCCCAAAAGCTTCTGCTAGGACTTGCTTTGTATATGAAAAAGGATGAGGGTCGACGTGTGAATGGAGCTTTGATAGGCGTATGCAAAGAGCATGGGGGAAAAGATCGGTCCTTGAAGCAATCCATTGGGCAAGCTATTCACAATCATTAATTATCATGCTGTTTAAACCGACATCAATGACTGACAAGTCACCTTGATAAATGTAGGTCCGGCGCGCTCCATTTGGGCAGCCAATAAATCAAACCACCAAAGTGCTCCGCATCGTTCATTTTCCTCTTCCCGTACACGTGGACCCAAGATTAAGAGAGGCACCGCTAACATTACTGGTGCAAAGAGTATGACAATGTGGATCAAGCGGCGTAAAGTAAGAAGTGGTTCTACCAAATACGCGTCCAAAGACCTTGTCAACTGGTGAAGCAACCCTTTCGGAGGTACTGTGGATGATGTCGCTGGCACAAGTTCATTTTGTACTCTTTTCGGTTGGATTAAAACAAGGCGCTCATGATTCACATCATGGTTTAATGGGAAAACACATAAAACTCGTATTTTTGATAAGGCAAGGGCTGGAATGGGTCGCACCCAGGTTGATCCAACGATTGAGGGCTGAAGCGATGGTGTTAGGAAACGGCGAATTGTAGACCGCATCGATCCTGATGGGAGCAACACGACCGAATTTTTGAGTACTCGATCGCTGATAATAGTTGTACATCGCATTCCAATATCAATTCTCGACCAGTTGAAAAAAGCCCTTTGCAACTCTGTACGGGATTTAGTGAGCATTGCCATTTGCACCACCTTCTATTAAAGCCCAGACTGCGCGTGTCCTTTGGTAGCAAACATGAGCCTTCAGATGATTTTTTTTTGTAAATGTGGCCTTTATTTATACTCGAAAGGAATCAGTGGGAGTGAAGAACATTAAAAGTGAGGAAAATAATAAGGATAGAACTGGGTTCTCGACTTTTATTATCAGAGTGATAGCATTCATGAACAATTAACAAGGGTTGCATGTATACGACCTGCTGTATATATATCAGGTGAAATAACAGCAAGCTTGTAGGATTACCGCATTCTCTCTCCCTTCCAACGAGATGCACGAGAACTCGAAAGCGGGACGGGATGTCATCCTCAATTTCGTCTCGGTCTCGCGAGATCTCACATGCCGGCTGGGACTGGGCTGCATTTCTATTCTCTGGCATCACCATTGGCACTGGCCACTGGGTTATAGATGGGAAGGCTGATCATGCCAAGCGGGTTTCACTTTGATTACACAGGATACCTTTTTCATTTTTTTTTTGTATGCAAGTGTTGACTATTTTTAATAGGCATCAGGATTTTCATCTCCTTTGTACTTTGGATAATATCGCAAGTTGATCAGAGAAGGTATGAAACATGTCCCTTTGCCCCCGCACGAGCGAATTTTTTCTTTGTTTCTCCACAAGTCACAAGTCGGCCGCATCTGAAATTTGTTTTGCGATCATGAAAGCAGCCACTGTGGTCAACATTGACTAAGAAGTCACAGCCGTCAGAAGCAAGTGAAGTCCTGTACCTCTTGAGCACGTGATCTCTCCCATATGAACTTCTGTTACTCAGTTCTCAGCGTTCTACATGTCAGCCACCCTTCAAATTGAAAACCCAACTATAAAACCGCTCTTGTTCTACAACTTTGGTTAGTGACCCAAGATGATCCGAGAAGATATGAAACATGTCCCTTTGTCCCCACAGAAGCGAATTTTTTTCTTTTTCTCGACAAATCGCAAGTCGACCGCAACTGAAAATTTGTTTACAATTATAAAAGCAGTCCTTGTGGTCAGCTTTGACTAAGGCATCACAGTGGTCAGAGGCAAGTCAAGTCATATAGTTGTGAGAATGTGATCTCTTAGTCTCTTCGCCTTGCGAGAAATCATGGTAACTGGTAACAGCAGTGCAGTGATCACGTGGAGGAAAAGGATGCAAAGAACCTAATACATCGAGTCGTTGCCTTCGTCTAACGCCAACGATACATGTACAAAAAACCCCGGGTAAATGTTAGTGCATGCCAGGGTCAGGCGAACTTGTGGACCTGCAGCTGGGATGAAACAAATTGAAAATTGGCTGACATAGGAGTACAAAACGTCCGGTGAGTATAAAATACAAAACGCTCGGTGAGTATAAAATACAAAACGCTCGGTGAGTAAAGTATTTTCCCGGTGTAAAGAATACATAAAGATGGCGGGTTAATCAACCAATGTATTGTATCGGATGTATTATTTTTTTCATTTGTTTCATCAAAGGTGATATCTACAACGGGACAAGAATATTTTCAATATTTCTAATTTTCTACATTACGTCAGCTATGCAGCACTAAACTGGTATTTGTAAATAAATCCTTCCTTTGAAACTCGCAAAACGTCATGAAATGTGTGAAAGCGACCTCAAGATGTTATGAAATACGTATAAATCACCTCTGTGGTCATCTTTGAGGACTAAACGTGATATTAAACTCTAGAAAGGGGTCTCCTACATATGCCTTTGACTCACACTATTGCATCAATTTTATAGAAAGGAAGATCTTGGATACACGTTAAGCCTAAATATTATTATAAGTAATTAAAATGGAGCTTTAGCTTCCTAATGCGTACTTTTAGCCTCGAAAACCGTCTAAATATTCAACCATCGGGTGACGATTTGTGTACAGCCCAGTTCGCACATAACGTCGGTGGGTTAACCCACCGACGTATTGTACTTTTACCCAGCGGGCGTTTTGTACCCCTATATCAAGCCGACTACCATGCCACCAAAAAATTTTGAGGCTGCAATATTTTTGAGTTTGGGGTCCATGCAAACAAAATTTTTTTTGGGTCTGGGCCTTGTGTAACAAAGACGGCTCTATATTTTGCCGGGTACATTTGACCGATGTGGGTCGAAAAGGTGACCACGTGACCATGGAACCACTTAAAAGCGAAAAACATAGAGTTCGCCAAAACTTTTTTTTTACCATCAATCGTGGCCAGTCATGAGAAAACTTGCTGGTCGTGCTCGAAACTTCCTTGTCTGTGAACATGGACTTTCACAACGACGATTCTAAAATTCCCCCATCCAGCTCCACCCCATCACCTTTTTTTTCGACGTCCAAAAAAATTTTTTTTTGGCTGATGGCGACATTTGCTAAATCCCTGATTGCCCACCACGAACCTGACACTTACTCACTAGCTACTTCCAGACACGCCGAACAACTTCGTTCTAATAAGAGCCCCATGCTTCATTGTAAAGTTATGGCTTAGGGCGTCTTTTCCAGTACGGCCACTGCAGGCGGTAGGGTGATTAGCGTAGGCGGTACGGGTCGGCATAATTTCTCGCGGGACGAGATCTCGCGCCTACGAAAATCACCTTTTAAGGGGTCATGCTCAATGCCCATCCCTGCCACTACGATATCTACTTTCGGATATTGTGAAATGGGATCCAAGGCGACAATGTTTATTGTTTCTACAACATCGACTATCTCCATCACTGACGTAAGTGGTTGACACCCTGCACGATACAATCACCACCAACTCACAACATCCACTCCATCTGATTGACAACATCACTATTCACATCCTACATTCACTCGAACATTTACAAATTGAGTGAAACATGGCTGGATATGCTCGAACAAGTACCTGTGGAAGATAGATGACGATGCACAGCTTGGAACCCAAACAATCGTTTTGACTTTCCTCCTAAAGTATTCGACACCATAGCAAAGTGTAGCTACGCAAGCTTATGTGGAGTCTTGGTTTGCTGGTGGCATGTTTGGTACTATGGCTGCATTCGGCGCCTTTGGAGTCGTCAAGAGGAGCAGGAACACAAAAAGGATATTCAAGCTAAGATGGAGCCCATTGTCGACGTTTGTCTTCAGAGGAGACAGCTTCGTCAAACGTACAAATTGAAATTGGTTCTGTACAAGAGGAAGCTGAAACAAGGACAAGTAACAGGCGAACAGGCTAGTTGTGTCCAACAACGATACGTAAAGGAGAGACGAATACTAATTACCAACGTGGAACCGGATCGTCGTCTGACTTTGGTTGATCCCAACTTGACCTATGCACGTGATTCAGGCAACAAGAAAGCTACTTTCCCTTATTCAACGACAAAGATATATAAATCCTTATGTGCAAGATTACTACTTTTGATATTGGTTAAGCATCAATAAACAAGGGATGAATTATATGCTACGATCAAGGCAACCAGCAAACTGCTATCATGATCAAATCTCAGCCTAGTCCCAGTGGGTCCTAATCAAAAGTCTCTCAGGGTGAAGATAAGTTTTATTTTACGCAAGTAGAGAAGGTATATGTATGCTTAAACTGGTACAAGTGTGACTCAACAGGATGCAATGCCTTTATAGAATCACAAGACCCATCCTTTTTCAGGAGTGATATTACGTGGTAATCATTTATTAATTCAAGCGTGTGGTATTATACAACATGGAAAGATGACCCAATCTTAATAAGACCCTTCATTGTGTTGATAATGCGAGTCATTGGATATTTGCACGAGAACTTCCTTGCAGAATGGTATGATCGAGATATGGGCCCATGGTGTGCAGCGGATATTGATAAAGGCGCTGTATGTTTGCCGACCGAAACATATGCTGAATGATAAAGACCTGATATGTCGTTACCTACACTTCGACAGCGGTTTTCGTAGAGTACATTGTTATCACGTTTGTGGTCATACCAGATACAGCACCAGTCATACAAATTACTTTGAGTAGGGATATGGTCATCATGACTAATGCTACCATGACAGCCATACAAACCTAACGGATTGTACAAAACTGCCATTTCACTTGGGGCGCCAACCGGGCATAAGCACACAGGCATACAATGGGTCCGCGGGAAATCATCGCCGACCCATGGATTCCCTCGTCATGAATGACCTTTCGCGAGATTGATACAACCAACCTATGTAATCAACCTACAATGTTATTAGAGCTACCGTGACGATTGAATGTGAAAAAGACGCAGCGCTACCATGATAGCCATACAACCCAAAGGACTGAACAAACTGTCACTTCACTTGGGACGCCAACCGGGCAATTAAGCACACAGGCATACCATGGGTTCGCGGGAAATCTTCGCCAGCCCATGGATTCCCTCGTCTTTTGCTCAAGAGATGAACAACAGCAAGGAAATTCAACTGCGTATCCCACAACAAAAAGTCAAATTCCTGCAGTCTGAAACAAGTCATTCATGTGTGGTGGAGGATCCAATGACCATGTAACTCCGCAACCCGGACGAAAGCGACCCACATCACCTTCCCTCGTTAAAGCCACCTATGTCAACATGAACACACCCCCATCCCACAGTCCCAATATTATCTTGTAAAAACGTATAGATATCCACATTCTTGAATAAAGTATCAGTAGTGAGCTTCTTATTTCAGAGAGACCTAGTTTGGGATCCTGCTTGTGAGTGTGAGCGTGTTTTCTTATAGTGTAGCGAGCTTTATTCTTATTGAGATGTTTCTAATATTTCTATGGTGATCCTTTTTCCTCACTGCATCATACGCTATTCTTGTTATCCTTTGAGCTCCCCATATTGTGCTTTTGAGATCCAATTTGAGGTTCCCATTTCATATACTATTGTTGCAGCAGACCATTGGGTACGTGTTTTAGTATAGACGACCCCCTTTTATTCCACGTCGACTCACATGGCAGGGTTTTCAGACTTAGGCCTTGCTGCTGACTTGCATCCGGTTTCATTCCCGACTTCAGCTTTCATATCATCATGAAGTCGTGCTCGTTCTTCTGGCAGCGATGTGAGAAATACCAGACATCCAACATATACTTGACATAGCTTACCAAGCTTATTATATATCACTAGTCAATATACCTCGTTGATCAATGTATTAAACATAAGATTGCAAGGTGAATCGCTCGTCTGATCATTAGGATTACAGCACGACATTTGACATGTACATTGATTACATATAATACCAGAATATCTTTAACCTAGAAGTTTATTGTATGACTCAAATATATTATGTCTATTTCACTATGAGATATTCTTCTTTTGGAACACTATTGGAGTGATGGATGTGATGCGTACAAGTGTATAAATGTTCCTTAGTTAGTCTTCTCTATTCTTTCTCTACTAGATATGCTTGACTTAATCTCTTATAGTACATGCACCGGTCTTTTGTTTCTTGCTCATTTTTCATGTCTTGACTAGTATCTGTGGATTATGAGATTGGTGATAATGGGTGTATCAATTGATGCCGTACTTAATGCAAAGTAAATAAGTAGACATTGTAGACACTGGTAACTAGAGCCCAATGACAGTGATGAGAAACGTTTATTATTGGCTTGTTTACTTGGGCGCCAACTTCCAGAAGACCAGTTGTTCCATTATGACTTGCATATAAAAGAAAGCTATATCCAATACATGTATCACATCAGCGCATATTCAAGAACGTGACAACCATTATTACTCTGGTATAGTGACATAAAAGACATGCGGATGCAGCACACACATCATTTCCAAGTTAAAGCGATAAAGCCGAGTGTTGTCCTACTTTAATAATGCTCTCTTTCAAAGTTACCCTCTAATGTAGCTCAAAACATTAATATGGATGCCATTTTCTTCAGCAGGCTTTTGCATTGCTGCAATACTACTTTATTCTGTATTGTGTGCATTATATCGATTGTACCAGCAGGTCAGAAGCCTGTACTGCTAGACCAACGTTTATATCAAGAACCCAAAGATTTTACTTAGCTACCTGAATGTGTATTGCGCATTCCAAAAATTGTACTTTTTTCCTTTTGCATTGAAACCTTTTGTATTTTCAAATGCAAAGCAGTGTAGCATATGAATGGATAAAATGGAGGTGCTGAGTTTGGTTTGTTAGCCAAATGCTGCCGTCTAAAATATTCATTCTCAGCTCGTAGGATATCCCAGCAAAAGGACGCGCAATTTGTCCACCTTCACCAACTATTACACAGCATGCTACAACCAAAGTCTGGTGTTTTGCCTTACTATCAAGCTAAAATTGAGGAATGCGAGCTTGTCATTAACGACAAAGCACAAGATCTTCGACGTTTGCAAGCACAAAGAAATGCTTTGAACGCTAAAGGTGCAGGCTCACCAATATTACGCGGCATCTGGGCCATAACTGATCGTTTCTATTGTGTAGTGCGTTTGCTGAAAGAAGAGCTTCAACTTTTACAGGAACCAGGATCATATGTGGGCGAAGTCGTTAAAGTCATGGGCAAGAAAAAAGTTCTGGTTAAGGTAAGAATAATAGTGGGAGAAGAATTCCAATCCAAAGTGCAACAACTAAGATTGCTGTTGTTATAGGTTCATCCTGAAGGCAAATATGTTGTTGATCTCGCATCCGATATCGATGTTTCCCAGTTGACTCCTACTACTCGCGTTGCTTTACGGAATGACTCTTACCAGTTGCACAAAATATTGCCAAACAAAGTCGATCCTTTGGTGTCGCTGATGATGGTAGAGAAAGTACCTGATTCGACGTATGAGATGGTTGGCGGTTTGGAACAGCAGATCAAAGAAATCAAGGAGGTGATTGAACTACCAGTGAAACATCCAGAGCTCTTTGAATCTCTTGGTATTGCGCAGCCGAAGGTAAGATCCAATAGGTCTTTCCCTAGCAATATAACTTATCAAACACTGGCTAGGGTGTATTGCTTTATGGTCCTCCTGGAACTGGCAAGACGCTATTGGCACGTGCAGTCGCACATCATACCGATTGTCGATTTATTCGCGTTTCAGGCTCGGAACTTGTACAAAAGTATATCGGTGAAGGTAGTCGTATGGTTCGTGAACTCTTTGTAATGGCCAGGTATGTTGAAAGTATGTATACTATTTTGGATACGCGTTAACATATGCCACTATAGAGAGCATGCTCCGTCAATCATTTTCATGGATGAAATTGACTCAATCGGTTCAGCTCGTTCGGAAAGTGGTGGTGGTGGTGACTCTGAAGTCCAGCGTACAATGCTTGAATTGCTGAATCAATTGGATGGTTTTGAGCCTTCGAAGAACATCAAGGTATTCCTTCCAGCGATTGCTTATGATCACATGTGCTAATTCATGATAAAAAGGTCATCATGGCCACCAATCGCATAGATATTTTGGATGCTGCTTTACTTCGCCCCGGCCGCATTGATCGTAAGATCGAATTCCCCCCACCAAGTGAAGCAGTAAGTGGTTTATTCTGGAACTTATCATTTGACCACTGACCATATACATCTTTTCCTACATAGGCTCGTGCTGATATCTTGAAGATCCATTCTCGGAAAATGAATCTCACTCGTGGAATCAACTTGCGAAAGATAGCAGAGAAAATGACAGGTAGCAGTGGTGCAGAGGTCAAGGCCGTGTGTACTGAAGCCGGCATGTTTGCTCTTCGTGAACGACGTGTGCATGTTACTCAAGAAGACTTTGAGATGGCGGTCGCCAAGGTCATGAAGAAAGATTCTGATGCAAACACAAGTCTTAAGAAGCTTTGGAAGTAGTTGATTTACGTTATAAAAAAGACTCAATATATTATGCAATGATGCTGCGTTTATCAGTTGTCTTGCTTTTTTTGTTTTAGCTTGTGCTCAATATCACGCATTTCATCGTCTAAAGTCTTTAATCTGGTATCTAATAACTCACTGTACTCTTCGTCAGATATTGTCCGTATCGGCACCCAGCTTGGTAGAGAGAATTCTTCAAATACATTTTTTGACGTGGATGGTGAAGGATTCAACCGGTCACTGTTGGCCTTGATGATCGCATTTTGACGCCATTGGTTACCAGCTGAATACATGCTTTGAAACACTCCACAAATAGTTCCAAAAATGATAGCTCCTGGAATAACACCCTTTGGGCCGCCTATTAAAGAATTAAGTATGTATGTTACAGCCCCTACATTATAATTCGCTTGTATTACTTACGATAAACCGCTGATAAGAGGCCACCTGTAGTCGCACCAGCCAAGGTACTATTTATTAAATCGCTCCTCTGTGATGCTTTGGAAAGGGATGGCAAATGCTCCCCATATTTGCTGTGGTTGTAGTCGACAAAGGTTTTGCGGATAACTGAGTAAATGAATATTAGTTTCCCTGCGTCTTGTTCCATATCATTTAAGATGTACTTAGAAAGGTAGCACTAAACATGCCACAGTTGAGCGAAGTGCTTAGGGCATATTGCTTTACGGGTGCGTTGGTCAGAACGGCAGCAGTGGCGCCAACAGTGCCACCTGCTAATGCTAACATATGTTCTCAGTTTTTCAGCGACATTGGTCAAGTAGTCATGTGAAATACCAGCAATTAACGAGCCAGTGAAGACCGTCTTTATGGCAGACCGATTGTGATCACACATTATGGTATGCACCTCGAGCAACAACGAGCACAGCTAGTTTTCATTTAACCACTGAACCGTCACAAGGAAGGCTTGAAGGAGTTTTGAAATGTCCAAGATCACCTGACTTGACGGTTTGAGCTGAAGGACTTTCGCACACACACATATACAACCCCTCTCTTTTACACGAAGCTTCATATACGAAAGAAACATGTACTTCACACTCAAGGTGAGTATTCAATATCAATCCTATATTCTTAGCGCACGTATACTTATCACAATGACACGTATAAAACACGTCACTTTTGAAGTATTAAAGAAACTGTATCTTGGGCTTGTCTGAGTTGAATCCCTGATTACAGCAACATGTGTCTCTGGTGTTCTTGCTTTTTCATGGCATATACTATACGTCTAAGCTAAGCTTCTAAATACAATATATAACGTCTGAATTTGCACACCAAGCAAGAAAGTGCTGGATAATGAGAGAAAAAGGGGACTCCATTGCATGACTGTGCCTGGAGGCTGTATATATACATAGTCAATTAGACAAGAATCGTAGAGGCAAATGCTGTTAGCTTGGTTAAAGTACATGAGTTTATTCTGTATTTGACGTTCTTTCTAGGGTCCCTCCATGTAAATCGATGAAGAAGGGTATATTACGCCTGCGCCAAACTTGTTCAAAAAATCGCCTTCGACAATCCGCATGATAGCGATTTCCGCTTACACAATCACAGTCCGCAGACCCTTTGAGATAGCTGCAGACATGCTTCTGAGTGCTCAGGAACACCATGGGAATTTCTTGATCAAGATTAAAATATTCCTTGATCCTTGGGCCCACCTTTGTCTTGAGTGCTACCTTATGGCTCCGATAAAGATGGACCGTGCTGGTATCGGCATGCGTGAAAATCAGTATGACATTACTCCAAAAATCGCCATAAGAACCCAGCATGTCGGAGAGCCTGCAGAGGCACAGCATGATATTGTCCTCGCTAGGCAATAGTAAGTGAGTGAACGCACAATATTTACGATGAGAGCTGTTTTACCTTGTTGATACTTTGAATACCATCAAGATACAGTGAATACCATCCGTGGATGCCATATCCACCATCTTTTGTTGTATTGCAGGCGAAAATTCTTGATCACGAAGCTCCGAATCTCCAAAACCTGGTGTGTCGACCACTTTGACGCTGCATCCAAAAGTCGTTTTCTTGGGACAATGTGGCTCAAGTGGTTTCCAGAACCCGCATACTTGCTCGATTTGCGCAGTTTGCGACTAGAATCATTTTTTAGTTCCAATCGAGTAGTAACACCTTGCATATACACACACACTTTCACAGAACGCTTACGATGGAATGCGTCGTAGCCTAGCATATCGTTTAATAGGCTGGATTTACCATCTCCTGTTTTTCCAAGAGCAATGATATTGGCTGTAAAGAGTGGCTCTTCTTGTCGACCGGTTGAACTGTTCACATCAAGCGTTGCTGTTTTCAAGTCATGTTGTGCTGCTATCGCTAGAGGATCCTGATCCGATTCTAAATAGTGGAATGGGCTGTCCATTCTTCGAATTTGCTCTTGGTTTGGGATGTGATGAAAAAGAAACTTCGCGAAGAGCGGACGAAGTCGTACTGAGATATCGATTACCTAGTAAATTCTTACTGCATGACAGCTGATATGGATAACTTCGGACATCCAGCGAGGAAAATGTGCCACGTGACGCCATTTACATCCTCAAGGAACGAGATGCCGAGCAACCTTGTTCTCCTCTAGGGTGGAGCAGTCATTATTCTGATACAGATGGTCTGATTCATTCGATAAAAATGAGCAACCAGTATTAGTTATTGATCGCGATTCATTAGAGGAAGAAGAGGAACCATCACCATAATATTTGGAACCTTTCTCATTGACCACCAGCAACAATGATGATGGTGAACACTGTCAGCCGTACATATATAACCCAAAACACTTGGTAGAGCGTCTCCAAAAGGATCAGCATTGATCCAATTGCGTGGGCCAAGGAAGCCATTGAACACGATCCCCTTGATTTGCCTGACCTCAAGGAAAGAAGATATCCCACTTTGGGTGACGTATTTACGTATGCCGAGTACGTTCTCAAGGAATTTATTGTAAATGCTTTCTATACCGATCAATGCTCAATAATAATAAATGACTTCTAAGGGCAACATACTATTTTACTCAAATGCAACGGGTTTTGTCTCTGCAGAAGGAGTATGCTCCTTTGAAAACGCAAGGACCTTGTAGATTCTGCCCATCATTGCCGGATCAATAAGCCGTTGCACACTTTTGACAACATTCATCCTGCTTTCAGGGGTTTTTGCATGCTTCAATAACATCTCGGTACGGGCTTGTATCCCCAGATTTTGCAAGAACTTTGATTGTGTGACTGGACCAAATGTCTTGACATCTTTTACGAGAGAGCGGTTAATCGCCAGTAATCAAACATATCGATAGCATTCAATTACCAGGATATTGTAACATTGCTTGCTTGAGAGCTGCAAAGTCTACATCAGCGCTAAGATCGGCACTTCCCGGATCACTCATAGGATGAACTATTTCATGTTTTTTGATGGCCTTAAATGATTGTCAGCGTGCCAAGCTTGGAAATGAAATGCATATTCTTCTCACTTACTCTTACAGTAGACCCTTGAGCATAGTCCTGACCATAATCGATGATCAAGCCTGTTCCACCATTTCTTTGCAGAAATTCCGCCATTTGACGACTAATATTCCAGCTGTCAGGGGAGATTTCAACGCGACTGCCAACGCTGTATTGATTATATTCCTCTCCTTCCATGAACGCTTTACTTGCCACTGTCGGTGTAGACGACCGTACTAAGCAAAAGTTACGCGTACTACAGTTACCATTGTTCAATAAGCCGCATAAATATAACCAATACCAGCACATACCTATCCTCGGTTTCATCAATATCAACAAGTAGCTCGCGCCAACCTTCCTCGGTTTTCTGACATCAGCAAAGTGTTTTAGACCTAATTCATATCCGTAACAGACTCAACATCGATGTTTGTGTTACCTCAAAGCAATGGACGGCAAGGGCGTCAAAAAATTCGTGGGCCATTAGAAAAGTCCATTTATCTATGCCGTAATTAGAGTTGTGATCAGGACACATTTAAACCATATCTTACCAGGAACCAATTCGATGCCATCATGCCAGTGAATATTGATCCCATCACTGCGGACGACGGATGTAACTGTTTCTTCAGTAGATCGTTCGGCGAGCATCCCTCTTTGAACGGTTCGCAGCTTTGGACTTGCTTCAATTAAATGAACATCGCCGATAGTCTTGTAAAAATCAGGGAATTTGGAAAGTGCCTATACGATACTTTAGCTGAGAATATTGCTATTATTCAAAGTACTTACGCGCAGCATGTCGCTCATCAATGTGCCTCTACCAGGGCCCAATTCAACGAATTGTGTTTCTTTTGGCTTGCCCAGCCTCATCCATTCTGTCAAATACCATATTCCTGCCAGCTGCATTACATAAGCCACACGTGATAACAGGTAAGGGTTACACTTGCCTCTCCAAATATCTGGCTAATCTCGGGAGAAGTGACAAAGTCACCTTGTGATCCAAACACATCATCATGCATGTAGTAACCACTCAATGGGTTTACGAGCACTTGTCGCATATAGTGTGCTAGTGTCATAGGGCCTGTGAGCTGTATCCAGATGTTAAAACTGTTCTTTAGTTGAAACTAGGTTATAGGTGTACCTTGATGGAGTCGCGTAAATGTTTTCCAAGAGGCGAAAGCGTCTCCTTATTGAAAGCATTCTTCGATGCTGAGGAGTAGCTACGATGTAGCTTCAATTGTAGAAATGTTTGTCGTAATAAAGTGTACATTGGAGTAAAACGTGCTGACAGCTGGTTGCTACTTTGGAGCAAGTGTTTCGAGCGGAGCAAGACCGTTGTTGGTGGGTGGGTGGGGGAATAAAAAAAACAAACGACGCGATCTTACAAGCTTGGCTCTTGGTTTTGGACAATTGAAAAGAATGTTGCAGGCGTTGAAACTGCACAGAACTCTTGGTGCCAATCGCTCATCTGCCACCGTTTTTAGGGTGAGTAAAACAAGGACGTTTCTGTTAGCAACGTGATCGCTAATTAACAACAGCAATATGCGAGTTCTACTACAAAACAGCACAAGAGCTCTATTGGCTTGAAACTTGCAGGAACGGCATTAGTTGTATCGACAGCTGCTGGAGGAGTCGTATATTATGGACTTAACGACAAAGCTTTCCATGATACATTTGTTGAGCATGTGCCTCACGGTGCAGCTTTTCTTGGATACTTTGAAGACCTCCGAAGCAAACATGATGTTGATGCGTACCGAGATCAAGCTGCGACGTGGAAGAAACAAGTGGAAGATTACAGTGGACAGGCACAGAATGCAGTCAATGGTGTATATGATTATGCCAGTGATGCCTATCTCAAACTGACTGGACAAAAACAAGTTCAAGCTGAAGCACCATTGATCAAAGATGAAAAGCCAGTCAAGGTGGATGCTGGAAGTGCTACCATCACCACAGATGCTACAAGTACAACTCCAACAATCGATACAACAATCGAGAAACCTGAACCCATTATCATCAAAAAGATCAACTCGGATAATGCTGTCATTCACGAATTAACCCAAGTGTTGGTGGAACTTGCGACTATTCTCAACGATGCCAACTTGGCTGATAAAGGACGAGATATGATGGCAGAAGCAATGGAGCGTCTTCAGGATCTCAATAACAGTTACAAAGGACTTGGGCTTGAGCGAAGTGCGATTTTGAACGACTTGATTCAGCTGAAAACGAAAGCCAACACCATCGCCACCAACCTCAGTAATTATCGGGATGATACAGCAAAATCCCTTGAGAACATCCATGTTAAAACAGCCAGCAATCTTCAGGACAGCGAAGAGACCCTTTTAAATGAGAATGAACAAGAACGTACGAACATGAGAAAGATGCTTGCAGAGCTTGTAGCACAGGAACTTGATGCACAAAAGAAGCGATTGGAGAATGACCATTCCGAAGCTTTATTACGCCAGGCTGCTCAGTTGAAGGATGAATTTGTTCGCCAAGCCAAATATCTTGTGGAAAAGGAAAGAGCGGGGCGATTAGGCAAACTCGAGACAATCAATGGACGATTCAGTGCTTTGGAAAACCTCTCACTGAAGAATGCAGCCGAACTTGACAAGTCGAGAATTTCACATTTGATGCATATCACCTTTGGTGCTTTACAAGATGCGATTGAGAAACCCCAGAAGGTCAGCTTTGTGAGCGAACTTGAAGCATTCCGTAGCAGTGCCGAAGGCGACGCATTGTTACGCGTGGTTTTGGATACTATTCCTCGAGAGGTTGCTGAAGAAGGTGTGGAAAGCATGCGTGATTTGACGGCCAGATTTGAGCTTGTAGCCGACCAAGTCAGACAAGTTGCACTTGTCCCTGAAGATGGTGGTTTTGGTTCCCATATCATCAGTATGATCATGGCCAAGCTGATGTTCCGCAAGCAAGGTTTAGTACAAGGAAACGACATCGAGGCTATTTTGGCGAGATCTGGATATTATTTGAAAAACGGTGATCTGGAAAATGCAGCTCGTGAATTGAATCAACTTACTGGCTGGCCTAAGCGGTTGGCATGTGACTGGATTGAAGCAGCTCGCCGACACCTTGAAATCAAGCAGGCATTGCAGGTAAATATAATAGAAGGAACGCTAAATGCTTTTCTCGATTCTGAAATTTATATCATAAAGGTTGCAGAGACGACAACTGTTCTTAACAGTTTACTGGAGGCTTAGGTTATATGATACTTTAGATCATGTAGTGAAACTTTATCTGAATTCTTATAAAGGCCTTGCTATATGTATTCAAATCAAAAAAAAAAACATTTACTCCTAATGTTTCTAGTTTGTTGTCATTTTGCAGCAACGGAATCCGGCAAAAACATAAGGATAAGCAGCTTGATACCAATTTCGGAACGAGACACGCTCAGCAATACGTGGTACAGTGGCCCAGCTTCCACCAATGACAGCATGATGTTTGCCATCAAAAAAATCGGCCGAGTAACCAGGATAAAGTGTAGAAGGGACGAAACCTTCATATTGATCCCATATAGTCGATGTCCATTCCCAAACGTCACCAAGCGTATGGACTTGCTCATTGGATACGTCAGTGGGATGCCATACCTTGAATCCAACGTTGGGGACCTTGCATCGCTGCGAGCTTGCAGCTGTATGGACTCGGAAACGAATAAGCTCTGCCTCTGTAGGAATTCTCATACCATAAAACTTCGCATAGCCATCAGCCTCTACTTGGGAAACTTGAACAGGCCAATTCATCGCCTGGGACATGGGAAGTGGTCCATATACAGAACGAACACCTATCTCGGTCGATCCAGGCAAGTGAACCCATGAAGCAGGCATTGTGGCATTTGAAGATTGCTCCAAATACTTGAGATATTCTCCATTTGTGACAGGCCGTGTCTGGATATCAAAATGCGTCACATGCATTTCTCGCGAAGGATGCTCATTGTCCCATCCGAACTCTGTGGAATCCTGCGCTGATTCTGGATCATCATGGCCAATAGTGACTTGTCCTCCAGGAATCGATGTGAACGGTGCTGGATCAAGGAACTCCCTCTTGGTACTTTTCAATCTGTAAGGTGAAAGTGGTGGACGTGTGTTGGGACTTTGAACAAGCATATAAAGCAAAGTCTCAAGGTGCATGGCTTCATGTTCATAGCACATCCATACTACACGCTCCTTACGACCACCACAAATCATACCATGGTGCGACTTTGACTCCCAATGTTGCAATAGACGTTGTAGCCGGGTACGTACTTTCTCCTGATATTCAACAATCGCCTCCACACTCGGCCAATCATCATCATTCGCAGGTACTTCAGAATGTGGGTTGCACTTTGCTGGATCATCCATGTCAGGATCAATACCACGCTCAAAGATGGTTGCAAAACTTTCAGGCTTGGTCATGGGAGAACCCTGATTAAGGTCATCATCAACAGCATGGCGAGAAAGTTGTATATCTAGGAACGCTGGGATATGGCCAAGATAGAAGATAAATGGGTGTCGAAGTGCTATAGGACGTTCAAAAAGCATGCTGCGATGATCCAACATAGTCCTTGTTACAAGATCCCAAGCTCCCCAAAGCTGTATCCACTCCGAAACTGACGGCAGAGACTTTGGCCAACCATGGTTAAGCGATACATGGCTGAGACCCTCACAATGCTTGACATCATGATCATTGCTACAAGCTTGGCAGTCGAGAACATCAGTTTTGGGAGCCTCAGGGTAAAGCATCTGTAGAACATCCGCCTGGTTGCAGGTAAAACTAAATGGACGTCGTTCAGCAAGCACCAAAGCATACTCGATCTCATTCGACTGCCATTGCTGGATCTTGTCTAGCTGTGCAGCCGATAAAATGTGGGTCATCTCGGAATCAGAATACTTGTATGAATACTCCACATGTATCAATTCTCCACGATCAACTTGTATGTTCACAGTTCCTTGCGGACGATGATAGGTGAGCTGCATATCCTCCAGAGCTCTGTAATGTGCAACATGTCGACCAACTTCAGCTTGATAGCGAGAGTCATATGTAAATTTCGAGCGTTCGATAAGAGGTTGCCCAACGATACTGTTCACGTGATCCAGACCATTCATGATGAATTCTCTAGTGACTCCTTGCCGATCATCGTAGGCATGCTTAATAGTGGTCGGATCTTTACGTTTGTCAAATCCAATGAGGAATAAATCTCCGGCAGCCATGCAAGTTTGCTGAATGTGATGCAAAAACATAACGGACTCGCGACGGTTCATGTTTCCTATAGAGCTACCAAGCCAAAGGAATAGCTTCTTCTGTCCTTGTTTAAAGTACTGGCTGAGCCATGGAATGCCTTGTTCGAACGTGCCAAGTAGACCAACGAGTTCCACGTAGGAAAAACTTCCAAGAGACCCTAACGAGCGCTCGAGCTCATTCTGGTCGAGATCAAGCGCGTAGTAAGTGACCTTTAGTTTCCGGCTCTCGATTGCGTCAAGGACAATGGATGTCTTCCTCAGTGATCTACATTATATATACATATATATATATATCGTATGCGTATGATCACTTTTTATATGACTTACCCTGCACCAAGTTCAATGATCACGCTGTTTTCCTCAAGCTGTTCCACAATTTCGGCTGCGCGTTCTCTCAAAATAGACATCTCTGCAGTTGTAAGGTAGTACTCGTCCAAGTAGGTGATGTCATTGAAGAGTTGGAGCCCTCGGTTATCGTAAAGCACAAAGGTTGGTATTGACTTGGCACCATAAGGCTTGTCAAGAGTATCTATGATGGTATCCGCCAGGTCTTCATCATTGAACGCATCGGCCGATGACTGCTCAGTTGACGCAGGTGGAGTGGGAGGACTAGCATTTCCGGTTGCCGTCTTGAATTGTGTGAGTTTTATGGCACCAGCTTTAGGATTACGGATGTCCAAAATGCTGTAAACAGATGAGTCTCGGGGTGGTGTATCCATGAGGGAACAAGATAAGTATGGGGAGAATTAGTTGATTGATCAATGCGCTTTATATAAATACCAGCCGATAATCACCAAACACTTGGTGTATCAATTTTTCGCACGATCTAACTTTTTAAAGCTAGAAGATCATTTGATTCCTGCCGACATTCACATACGTGGGTATAAACTGAGCATGATATTACAGGGAGGATAAAATAAACATAAAGGCGAGATATAAACAATCAATACGGTGTGCTGCAATGCATAACTATGGCTGCAACGTGAATAAATTATTCTAACCTATACACCGATTCCGGCATTTATAGATGTAGTGGAAGGTGCTGTTGGTTTCCCACGTCGGAACAAGGACCATAGCCTCCAAGTCTTTGGTTGTGCACGCGTTTGCGGTACTTGCGTATTTTTATATTCCTGCGAGGCCAAAAGTTGCTCAAGCCTATGTTGAGCTGCTTCATAATTCTCTGCAGCAGCGAGTTTGTAGTATTCAATAGCCACAGCATAGTTTTTGGGCCAGTCTTCACCCTTGAAAAACCTAAATGCATGACGCGTCAGGGTACACAAGGTCGCATGAGCAAATTTTTTTGTCCTACATCTCTCCGAGCATGAATCTGGCATAGTTGGCATAATTCTGCGGGACATCTCGTTGGCTGGCTGCTTTCTGATAGTATTCGAATGAACGTAGAAGGTCCTTTGGCACGCCTAAGCCGGAACGATACATATCCCCCAGGCATGTTTGACAAAAGCTTAAACCCGAAGGCCATATTTCGTCGCCTCTGATACACCATTCATGTGCTTGCTCATAGTCCTGTTTGATCTCTTTTTCAATACCAAAAAAATAGATGCGTGATAACGATTCTATTGCCAATGGGAAACCTTGCGTAGCAGACTGTGTTAGCCAAAAAATAGCTTCTTGGACGTATTGATTATTGCCAGTTAGCAATACGTCACCAACAATGTACTGGCAATATTGTTCCCCTGTGGCTTCTGCCACGCGACGCGCGTACTTGTACGCCATATCAAGGTCACGTGGAATCTTTTCACCACCCTCATAGTATAGCCTGGCAAGATTGGTAAATGCGCGTATATTGGCAGCTGAAAGACGTCGAGGTTGTGTAGTCGATTCTACTGCTGTCTGGTAAAGGGTTACACTTTGCTGTAAATCGTAAATGGATGGGTATTTGATGATGTCGCTTAGGATTGCAGCGAGCTCAACTCTTGCATTGCTGTGCCCAGCGTTCACTGCTTTTCTCAGATACGCAACGCCTTGTTTCACATCATGGTCAACACCAATGCCATCGATAAGAACCAACCCAGCTAAAAAGCAAGCTTGTGCGGTGTCTGCATCTGCCAACTCAAATATAGTATCGAGCAAAGGTTTCTCAAGACCATCTTCGCACATGTCCTGTCTGCAAGCTGCCAATGCAAGCGATAGTCGGCGATCGAATATGCTCCTGGTCCATATCTCAGCCTCGCTCTGATGGGGGCTGTCTTCGTCAAGGAAAATCGTGATAAGCTTAGCCTTTGCTTCTATGTTACCCTGGTATTTGTATTAGAAAATCATGATGCATTATATAACGTAATTCTTATTCATCACCTTTGCTGCCTCATATCGTAAATACTTTATAGCTTGTCTTTTCAACGTTATACGATCGTGCTTTTCAAATGCAGGATGTAGTAGTGGGGTCGTTGTAATGAGCTGTATAGCTGCAATCAAAAGGAGTTAGCTTTTGAACGTTATTAGTTTATACCATGCTTTGTGTATACCAGTTAACATGTGAAGCTCTGGAGAGATCCCGGCATCAGCCAGCAGATTTTGGAATTCCATTTTACAGAAGTTTCATATTCCAACGCACCTCGGCTCCGAGTGACTACAAAAGTGAAAATTCCGGCCCCGGCTTGGTAACATACCATGATCCTTGATCGGATTGCTTGATGTGCCTTGGTTACGGCATACCACAAGCTGTCAAGTAGCCCAAGCATCTCCTGGGTATAAAATTATCCATGCATTATCTACTGGGGAATAACAAGGGAGCCCGATCATCTTCGTGATAGCAAGTTTATCAGTGGTGTTATGGTAGTATAGAACTATCGCTGGATTTGTCAACATGAGAATAGAGATATGAGTTATACACCTTATTGAGAAGAACGGATCCGTTAACTTCCAGATATCGAGTTACCCATCTGATGGTTGATTTGGCACATCATGTTGATTACTTTTTTCCCTTGTACAACATGAAACCCGCTTGATATTAGATAGAATCAATTGCTGCAGTGTTCAGTGAATCACATGCGCTCTATGTACCCTTGACCTTTAATACCTAGTTATGATAGTTTATTATCATCTGATCACCCACGCTAATGAGGAGAGGGGGATAAGGGCAGGATCAGCTGCTATAAATGTGATCATATTCGAAGACTCAATGGGCATTTGTTTATTACTGTTATTCATGTATCACAACTAGATGTTCAAGAAAAGCTCAGTGTATCTGGGCAAGGGCCAAAACTTGTCTGCAACAGTCTTCTCCAAAGAGTCTGCTGCTTCACGAACGGCTTCCATGGTAGGAATGACTTGGTCACTAGCAAACTTAGCAAGTTCTTCAATTTCCATGATGGTAGTCATTTTGCTGGTCAAGGCCTCGAGTTCATCAGTGCGATCTTGCAAGTTGGTTACCACACTCGAGAGACCCTTCAAGATTCTGCTTTCAGGGTTGGCATCTAATCCCAAAGAGCTGACCTTGGATGCTGTATCAGCCAATTCACCGCGGTAAGAGTAGGCGGCAGGCAAAACTTGTTGAACAATCATGGTAATCAAAGTTTGGGCTTCGATCATGATATCCTTGCAGTATCTTTCCGTAAGAATGTGGAAACGAGAGTTCAACTCGGCACTAGAAAACACGCCCATACGTTGAAGCATGTCAGCATTCTTGCTAAGAAGTAGACGAGAGAAGGCTTCAGGACTTTTGGTAATGTTGGGAAGAGAACGCTTGGCAGCTTCTTGGGCCCATTCTTCAGAATAATTGTCTCCTTCAAAACGGATATTCTTAGTCTTCTTGATAAATTCGCGAATGACAGCAAGTTGGTCTTCAGTAGATGCTACAGGCTTGCTTCCCTTTTGAGCAATCAATGCTTCCTTGATTTCCAAGAGCGAAGATGCCACAGCCGAGTTGAGAAGCGATACTGGGAAAGACACCGATTGCTTAGATCCAACAGCACGGAATTCAAATTTGTTGCCAGTGAATGCAAAAGGAGAGGTTCGGTTGCGGTCCGTCAAATCACGAGCAATGCTTGGCAAAGTAGCCACCTTGAGATCCAATACTGTGCCCTTGACACGAACATGCTCAAGCTTAGTACCTGTAGCATCATAGTTGACGGGGCGTCCTTCCTCAATGGCGTTCAATACTTCATTCAATTGACTACCAAGGAATACGGAAATGATACCAGGGGGAGCCTCATGTGCACCAAGGCGGTGGTCGTTGGATGCAGATGCGATACCAGCACGAAGAAGATCACCGTGATCAAGAACAGCCTTCAATACGGCAACCAAGAAGATCAAGAAGCGGTAGTTGGTTTCTGGCTTAGAAGATGGATCAAGCAAGTTATCGCCTTGATCAGTGGACAAACTCCAGTTGCAATGCTTTCCGGAGCCATTGACACCACGGAAAGGCTTCTCGTGGAACAACACCTTGAGCTTGTGGCGATGTGCAACACGATGAAGTACATCCATTGTCAAAAGATTGTGATCGACAGCAAGCATAGCTTCTTCAAAGATAGGAGCGACTTCGAATTGAGCAGGGGCCACTTCATTATGACGAGTCTTGATAGGAACACCCAATTTGGCAAGTTCATGTTCACATTCACTAATGGCAGCCAAGACACGTGTAGGGATCTTGCCAAAATAATGATCTTCCAATTGTTGATGACGAGGAGGAAGACCACCAACAAGAGTACGACCAGTAATCTTGAGATCGGGACGCAAAGTGTAAAGACCACGGTCGATCAAGAAATATTCTTGCTCCGTTCCGAGAGTAGTAAATACTTGCTTGGTACGAGGATGGTCTGTAATTAAAATTAGTTATGTAACCCTTTTGAAATTTCCGATGCTTATATTTACCTTCATCAACTGCATCAATTAAGGAGAGTACATCAAGAGCTGCCTTGTTAACAACCTCAACTGATCGAAGCAACACAGACTTTTCGTCAAGAGCTTCTCCATTGTAAGAAATGAACACCGAAGGGATGTAAAGGATCGATGTGCCATGGGGACCATCTTGAATAAACATTGGGCTGGACGATATATAGATAATCAGCTTTCAATTACTAGAACAAATCATTCTATTTACATACCTCTTCGTATCCCAGACAGTATAACCACGTGCTTCAAACGTGGTTCGCATTCCACCTGAAGGGAAAGATGATGCATCCGGTTCTGATTGCAGTAACTGGGATCCAGAGAATGTTTCAAGAGCAGTGACCTAACAAGAGACTATTAAAACATGGATCATTAACAATATATACGCGAGTTTTTACCTCTTCAAATCCATTGATATAACTAGATTTCAATGTCAAAAATGAGTCATGCTTTTCGGCAGTGGAATCAGTGATTGGCTGGAACCAATGGGTGAAATGAGTAGCGCCACGCTCGATAGCCCACACTTTGACGGCGTGTGCGATAGCATCAGCAGTTTGTCTATCCAAGCTTTCATTGCCACGAAGTTGGTTCATGAAGCTCTATATACATATATCAGCATGGTCATTAGTAATCAAGTGATTTTCAAATAAGAGAGTCAGGCAACAACTAACCTTGAACACAGGCTTTGGGAGCATTTTTGACATTTCGTTGAGAGAGAACACGTTCTTGCCATAAACTTCAGTGATCGGCTGGACCTTTCCATTGCGATCAGATAGCTGAATACTGCGAGGTGCCTTGGTAAGGCTCTCAACAACTGTAGAGATTCTTGCTTGATGTGTCATGCGTGTAGGTGATCGCGAAAGAAGCAGGTGGTGGGCGACAAACAGCGGGGATGGTTAAGTATAAATCGCGAGGACCAATAGGATCGACTCGATTCGTAGATCTCTTATCACCGGCTTATCTTGCATTTTTTCCCATGACAATTTTATCGCCACATTATCAATTAGAAGTAAACTAACCCTGAAGTTGTATATGATGGTTGAAGACGATAGATGTATTAAGTTGACACTGTGGATTATAGGGTAGCAACAATTATTTTGCTATGTAGGATCAATTATTGAACTTGGCTTTGCGATAGAGTCGTTGAAATGTTTCATCATTGATAGAAAATGAGTCAATTGCCTCAGATCGCGGATATAGGTCAGGTTGAACATAGCCTTTCTTAGCGATCGCTGCTTCTTGCATAAGGGATTGTTGTTGATGTTCCACAGAATGGCTTGTAATACTGCTTATATCGTCAATATCTGTGTTGGCCGAAGATTCGAGCGATGAAGAAGATGACGAAGCCAGCGGTGGTGTATTATGCAGGCAATTATCATATATCATGAAAACTTGATGGAGGTCCTCAATTGAGATCAATAGCCGGTAATTCTAAAGTGATTTTGGTTAGCATTTGGCCAACAGTGTGACGAAACAATACCCCATCTTTCTTACCAAAATAGTAAGCAGTTGCTTTTCCATCAGGTTGATTTCTGCTATACTAAAACACCACATTGCATACTTGGCCCAATGCTTATTTTTTGGTGAGGCATCGTGAAGAGCCTTTGACGTAACTATGAGAGTGGCTAAAAAGATACGATGACAGGTGCAAGGCATGCCACGTGCTACACTTTGCAAGCGTCGTTGAAGTCGTTCCAAAAAAACCAACGCCGCAAACAATGTACCAGCTCGAACTGCTGAACGTTTCACAATGACGCTGATAAATGTGCGTAATGGTGGCGGCCACGCCTGAGATTGTTGTGTAGCTGAAGTCCCAGGATGGCAAGGAATTACACGAGCCGCTTGTTGGGAGACGTGAGCCAGTAAATCCGAATTGACTGGTCCATGTATCGCAGCTGCGAATTTTCCTTCAAAGTCCCCCATTACATGCAATAAAGAAAAAGAAAAGAAAGATGATGGCTCGCCATTGTTATTGTTTTGCGATCCCATACATTGAGAAAACAATGAAATCAAACAGTGTTTGATAGCAATTCAAGCATTCGAAGGAATAAACGATAGCTTATATCAGATCCTAGTCGTGAAATAGTAAACCACCGATAGCTCTAGCAAATAAAAGTCGGTGTCGTTCACTTGTTGTGTACATCTCATGTTTGACATCAAATAAAGCATAGTAAACTGAGCTGAAACAAATGACATTTTAACAAATTGGCCACTCGGGAATAATCATTAGCCATTATACGACGCATTTAAAAAGCGCAGTGATGAGAGAATTATGGCTTTCCATGTTTTATTATCGCATCGTTTAAGAGTCTATGTTGACATTGCTATTGACTACTATAGAAGATGTTATTTGCCTTCTCTTAATATATCACAATGATCTGCTTTTAGTGTGATGGTGGTAGCGAATATTGCTCATAGGTAGATGGATAGATAGTATTAGTAGTGAAGAGATTCATGATATAGCACATGTGTACATGCTTGGCCTTCAATAGCTTCTCGGTTGCATATACCATCCAACATCATAGCCAGAGATTGTACACGCGACATTATTGGACGACACGACTTGCATCTACAGCGCGTTTGCTCCGATGGCCAACATTTTACAACGCGGTACGCGATACATTTTCTTTCTTGCACAAACCCATTCCGAAAATAAATGGCACCTCACTCTCGACACGAAGAATACCAATACCTTGAGCTCATTGAGCGAATCTTGGAACAAGGCGAGCATCGTGCTGATCGAACAGGCACAGGCACCTTGGCAATCTTTGCACCACCCCAGTTACGGTTTTCATTACGAGACGACGTATTTCCTTTATTGACAACCAAACGCGTGTTTTTCCGTGGTGTGCTCGAGGAGTTGCTTTGGTTCATCAAGGGAGACACCAATTCAAATCACCTGAGTGAACGTAAAGTCAAAATATGGGATGGCAACGGATCTCGTGAATATCTCGACAAGCTCGGCTTCGCTGACCGCAAGCAAGGAGACCTTGGACCTGTTTATGGCTTTCAATGGCGTCATTTTGGAGCACAATACGTTGATTGTGATACCGACTATACCAATCAAGGCATTGATCAGCTCCAGGAGGTGATTGACAAGATCAAGAATAACCCTACTGACAGGCGAATCATCCTTTCAGCATGGAATCCAAAAGGTACAAAATGAGGATGACTTTTATGAATAAGTGCTAATAGTTAATCTTCAAAGACATTCCACAAATGGCTTTACCTCCTTGCCATGCGTTTTGTCAGTTCTATGTGTCAAATCCGAAGAATGGAAAAGGACGACTCTCCTGTGCTATGTATCAAAGATCATGCGATATGGGTCTTGGAGTTCCATTCAACATTGCGTCTTATGCGCTCTTGACAAGGATGATTGCTCACGTCACGGATCTAGAACCTGGTGAATTCATTCACGTGATGGGAGACACGCACGTATACGTTGACCATGTCGATGCTTTAAAGCAACAGCTTCAACGAGAACCACGCCCATTTCCTAAACTCAAAATTGCACGCAAGATTGACTCCATTGACGATTTCAGAGTCGATGATTTCGAAGTACTAGACTATCATCCTCATGGCAAAATTGATATGAACATGTCAGTATAAAAATATCATTCATCGTCTCATCATCATTTGCATCGAACAAGATATTTTCGAAGGTCTTTTTGTTGGTTCTGCGAAGATATCCATCTTGTTTTAGAATAGTACATATGGTTGTAGTGTTGCATAATAAATTGAATATTGATAAAAACGTCAATCAGCTGTTGATGTTACGAGGGAATCACTAGGTGCGCGTCATTTTTCGACATCGGAGGCGCGACATTCCTTTAGTAGTTTAGCATCCAAAATATTGATATCAGCTTATGTTCCTTCGATAACCAATTGCATCCCGACATAAAAGCATTCATACAAGACAAAAGAAAAGTAAACATGTGACTTAGAAAGATTGTCAACTTTACATACCATATCTTGTGGTCATAACAAAAATGCATGAGAGATCAAGCACCCATGAACGTTCATCCACGAAACATCCCGTATCACAGAAATTGCTACTACTGTGGACGTCTACGTGGAAGACAATAATCATCGCTGCAATGAATTTTTGATCGCTAAGGGACGTCGACCTGTGTCTCATTTACCAAAGGCCAAGGAAATGGTCAATCGCTCTGCTGTCATCGTTGATGATGATGTAGATGTCTAGATGATGGGTTGCATTGTAAGTCTCAAAGAGGATGCGATGAAATACTGATACCAGTAACCTTAGAGGGACAAAGAATACACGCCATTTTGGATGATGGTGCCACATTCTCTTCCGTTAGTAGCAAATTTTGCCAAATCACAGAAATAAGGATCATACCGGTTCATGGATATATACAACTAGGAGCGATGCAATCAAAAATAAAGCGTATTGGTATCACTGAGCCATTCGATATCTGGTATAATGGTCGCAACATTCAACACCCGTTTGAAGTAATGGACTTTAACGTAACAAAAAAGCTAGCATTGGTTGACAACAAGCAGGATTTTCAAGGAGGCTACTGGCAGTGACGGAGTAGTGGATGATTGTCATTGCATGTTGGTTGGCCTTCACTTTTGCATGTGGATGAGAGCAGATGACCCAATAACACATTTCGCAAATGGTGGCATCTTAAGAAAATGTAGCTTTTATTCTCCCGTCATCTATTAATCCGTTTAGGATATACGTTGTCATGCAGTGTAAGAGGAATCGGACTGACGGCGAAGGTGAACAGGTTACACATGTTGTTGACAGGTTACACAAACAGATGGTGATGATAATCTTGGGCAATGTTAGTTCTTCATACACAAGCTATCGATTGATGAGAAAGCTATCCATGATGGCAGGGACAATTGCTTTATACACGCATACCATATTTGAGTATTTCTAGGTCCACATTGGATGCAGGATTACACATTGGATGTTCCAAGTTCAGGAGTTTGTTGGCTGCATAATACCAAGGCTGGTGTCACTTTTGCCAGAGATACATAACGAGGGACTAGTAGTTGATCCATACTGATCGAGGTATACATGTATGCATATCCACAAGAGTAGCTGCGCGGGGCTGGGTAGCTGTATCAAGGACGACGAGAGGCACTAAAAAGAGTCCATCCCACCTTTCTCCACTCCCATTTTACACATTCAAGGTGAGACACACTCCATTGACGAAGTACAGCGCATTAACTCCTGTCATGCTCTTTAATGCAAGACCTAGATGGGTGAACGGGTGGTCAATGGCGTCCCTTTCAACTACAACAAGCACGCGCGCAATCTACCCATGTTTCAAACTTCCAATCCCGTACAACAGGTACGGTCAATCGCTGCAGCGCTTTTACTGTTCAGGTTTGACATTGTGGTGCTGAAGCTCGTGTGTAGATTGCTGTTCTCTCGTTTACAAGATCTAATGGAGGCGTCGCGTGTATTCATTCCCAAGTTGTCCACAACAACACTTCTTTACACTGCCTCTTTTGGGTATGTTGGCAAGAAAATGCGTTTAGATTGGTTTTCCTTGGTATCTCACATTGTGTTCATGGTAGATCGACTTGTTGGATGATGGTACCTGTGGACAGTAACAAGATATTGATCTCAAAGCAAGAACGCTGTACGTTGGTTCAATGGTATGTATGGTGTTGGATCTACAATGCAGGACCACTTAATTAACGAGCCTTACAATGAAGCAGCAGCAGCACATACTGGATCGGATGGATACAAGGTTATTTGCAAGCAACGATGGAATGGTATTGGGAACACCTCAAGGTAAAGTGATCATTTAGGATTTGTCACTTCAAGTGCACTGATGAAAGAAATAGGCTCTCGTTCGGCGATTACTATTATCACGGCTGCACGTCAAGGGATGGAGTGTACTGTCTAGGGGGGAAGGCCATGTTGTGGTACGCGGATATTACGTTGGGCTCACGGTGCGACTTCGGTTTAAAAATGCACCCTCTGACCTTTCGTGGAGAACAAAGTATATGCTTCCCATCATTGCACGGCTATACTTTACTCGACTTGAAGACGATGGGTTGTCTTCTTGGCAACATGGCTGGACCCACGGCTAGTGGTGTTAAAGTCGGCTGGGGAGGGACTTCATGTCACCGTTAAAACCGGTGTTTTGACGCCACGTTCCTACGGGAGGCTAGAAGGCAGTACGGATACTACATTCCTTGGCAGTGCGCTTTTATTATTGCTATTATTGCCGGCGGCAAGATTCATTGGTATGTATAGCATTGGATCTACAATACAAGTGCTCTGGATTAACGAGCTTTTACAATGGAATAGCAGCGGCATCATGATATGGTTGGCATGGAGATATGGATGGCATGGAGATACGGTTCTTATTTGAAGGAAGGATGTTATTGTGAGGCATCACAAGGTAAGAGTATCCATTATGGGGTGTGGCGCATGCAAGTGCACTTACGATGGAAGATGTGCAACGACAGGATCAAGAAGGCTTTTCTTCGGCTATGTCACTGGCACGTCAAGGATGTTATTGTACTGTGTGCTGTCTTGGGGAAACCATGCTGCCCTTACCACCTCTTGTGGAAACATGTGCTCACGGTGCTATGGCAAGACCAATTTAAATACGCATCCTCTGTTCGCAGTTGCAACATGCGGATCCACGGCTCAGGTGGTGTCAAAGTCGGCTGGTGAGGGGCTCAGGTCACCGTTAAATCCGGTGTTTTGGCATCATGCTTCCTTCGGGAAGGGGCTAGTAGGCAGTACAGGTACCTTGGCATTCTTTGCATTGTGGCTTTATTTATTGCAATTATTGCTGGAGGCAAAATTCATTGGTATGTACAGCATTGGATCTACAATACAAGTGCTATCAATTAACGAGCTTTACAATGGAATAGCAGCGGCATGATATGGATGGCATGGAGATATGGTTGGCATGGAGATACGGCTCTTATTTGGAGGAAGAATGCTATTGAGAAGCATCACAAGGTAAGAGTATCCATTATGGGATGTGTCGCATGCAAGTGCACTTACAATGGAAGGTGTGTGATGGTAGGATCAAGAAGGCTTTTGCTCTGCTAGATCACGTGGGCACGTCAAGGATGCTATTGTACTGCGTGCTGTCTTGGGGAGACCATGTTGCCCTTACCACCTCTTGTGGAAACATGTGCTCATGGTGCTATGGCAAGACCAATTTAAATACGCATCCTCTGTTCGCAGTTGCAACATGCGGATCCACGGCTCAGGTGGTGTCAAAGTCGGCTGGTGAGGGGCTCATGTCACCGTTAAATCCGGTGTTTTGGCACTATGCTTCCTTCGGGAAGGGGCTAGTAGACAGTACAGGTACCTTGGCATTCTTTGGCATTGCGCCTTTCTTATTACTATGCTTTGTGGTTGCATCCTGATTGTGAGAGATTCATGTACGTATCATTCCAAAGTCTTTGAGATGGAAGTATTATTCTTGCTGACATGTGTCTTTCTAGGTGGATCATCTTGCATTGAAGTCCCCAGGATTACAGTTATCATTGCTAAGTGTTGTTTTACATGTTTGGAGAATTGTTTACGGTGCATCTATTATAGGTGAACCATGTTAGGATCAAGCAGCATCGTCTTTGGCATCTTTCGGTATCAGCAGGCCTTATTACATCGTTCGATAGTTCTCGTTACCAAGTATTAAAAATTCCTTTTGTGTGAATCCGCAGCAACTTCTATTATCTTATGGTTGTGGATGTCAAGGATACCGTTTCCATGGTTTTGGAAATCAGCTACCTACAAGTCGTCTCTGCATCGGTGGATCTTCGAAGCAATGTTTTTATTGGTGCCATGGCGGATCTCATTCTCCTCAAGTACTTGTATGGATACCTTGGACGTTCTCTCGGCAAGTCAATATTCTCGCATATGCTATTTCATCAAGACCGGATTTATTTGTTGCAGTGCATGATGTGTCTCTCATGACGCCTACCCAAGAAGGTCGCTTGATGGCAGCTACTACTGATATGGCGGATGTTTATTTGCTATGGGTAGAACGGGATGGTGCTTTGCTCTTTTGTGTAAAGCATCGTTGGCAGCTATGATTCATATGCGACAGTGTGGTCAGCCCTATCATGGCCCTATCAATTGCATTTGAGGATTACTGCCTTAGCCGTTGGAAGTCAGACTGTCACTCGGTGTCCTTGTGGTAGATATGGGATCATGTATTGCTTTTTGCTCTTATGGGTTGGCCTCTGTGGGGCATGGGATGGCTATTTTGTCCTTTTATCAGACCGAACATGTTGGCTCGAGCAGCACCTTTATTAGACGATGCCATAGAAGACGCAATGGCATCCCCCGTTATCCGGCGTGGTGCACCGTAGGGGTGAGGATGACGGTTTTAAGATAAGTTTATTCAAATGGCTACGAATTGAGCACGCGCTGATATCAGCTTTTTGCCCTAGCCCGATCCAGCAAGTCAAGAGTACTGAAAACCTGATATGCGTCAGGAAAAAAGGGAGAAGTACCGGATGGTTAAAAGAGATGGAGGTAAAACTACTAAGGGTAGATGTATAGGATCAATAGAAAAAAGGGTAGGGTAGAAAGGTAACACATACAAGGTGGGAGTATGGTGGGTAAGTTCAGAAGTGGGAAGAGTAAACAATCATAAGATGGGGCGAGAAAAGGGGAAGACAAAGAAATAAAGAAAAAATAATAAAAGGGATCTAGCGAGAGGCAGTTTGAGATGAATCAGAAGGAGATGGTATGGCAGTAGACTCTTGTGATAACCATTGTACCAAGCGATGACCAGGGGGATCTTCTGAGTATATGGACTGAGGCTCATACTCAGGGTGTTGTATGTTTTCAAGATCGTCTAGAATGAGACAGACTGCTGGCCAAATCGAGCACCAATAATGTCGTGTATTGCTGCGACGAGGACGAGTTTTTGGGAGACGATTTAAAATCCACGAAAGAGGGTCCTCAATGTGATTGGATATCTTAAGCCTTGCATGCATGTTAAGGCAATGGATAAGATGGTTTCGTACAGTGCCCTTTTGTTCACGGCATCTTGGACATGGTTTGGGTTTTCCACCTGGTAGCCAACCAATGCGCCATCGAACGCACCTGCTTCTTTCATTGATTGACATGGGAAGCCATAGGATGGGATCAATCCCATTAAATGGTCTGCATGCGTTGAGTAGCTTAGTACCGCGTCTAGCCTTGTATATCTGAAGTCGATTGTGGAGGAATGTGCGAATTGCTCCTTTCATTTGGTTGCGATTGGTGTTTGATCGAGGTGATGGTAGTGAGGATGACGGCAAAGCCTTCGCGTGGCCATCCTTGTCAGTACATGGGTTTCCATGGAAGCTAATTTGCCACCTTTATCTATTTATTACAAGACATCATCACTAGCTGCGTTCTAATAGCTATCTTTTGAAGTGAGACACCTAATAGCCTAGAAATCATGATGCAGAAACTTAGATCGCATGCGAAGTAATATCGCTGAATAAAGACTTCCTTTCAATTGATAAATGTTTAAGGTTACTCTTGAAGGTGATACTAAATGATGCCTTTGAAAATGACGACATGAATGGATATCCTCATTTCTCGATACAGTTGCATGAGTGATCAACATACACCAAGATTGTGGATGAGTTGTTTATTGTTCACATGCCGTTTACATGGTTCATGGAGGTAAGAGTAATCAAATCATGTGGACTGCAAGCAAGCTACTAAAGGCCTCTTTTCAACATTGGTGGTTGCTACACACAACAGCATGATCGATCTCCAAGTCAACGAACAACTAGTATCGTTCAACAATTTGTCATTACAAATACATGTCATGTATCCGTCATTGCTAATGTCAAAAAGGTACGGGGCAGGAGAGCGTGTGTACTACTATAAGCAGCATACCAAAGAATGGCATCAATGGATATCGTTCACAGAGCTGATGTGTAACGCATGCCATCGGAAAGGTAGCATGGCGAGGGCGTCTATCAAATGAACATCCCCGTCATTCATGCGAAATTATCATGTCACGCATTGTGCACGACGATTCTAAGAATTTGCAGATAACCTTAATGGTGCAATTGATAAAAAGCATTCCAAGTGTCCGCTATACAATCTTTGCCAATAGCAATCAGCATACGGCTAGCGTTCCCTAAAATACACGACAGTCAATCAATAAACACACAGACATAGCGGATATCTTTATTACTTCAAAGAGAGTGACATGTCATTTAACGAAATTTACGAGCGAAGCCTGGTCGTTTGTTTCCTCTCATGCAGAAGTGTGAAAACAAGATTCAAACAAAGCTGAGGAGTGTGTGTGTGTGTTACCTCGACCTTTATTCATCTTCTCCGTATACATGACAAACGAACGATATGCGTCATCTCTCGAGAATATCCAAATTTGCAGAATCTGCTTAGAGAAAGAGGACGTCTCCAATCTCATTGCTCCATGCAAGTGTAAAGGTTCAATGTAATACATGTCAAGTACGTGTTGAGTCTTGCAAGGAAGCTAATCGTATTGAAGCAAATATGTACACCCACAGTGCATTGCTTCTTGGCGACAGTCGCTTTCACGCCGTGGACGAAAACAAGAGCTATATCACTGCATGTTGTGTAGACAACGGCTACACGTGCGTCATAGGCGCAAATGGGTGAGCTTATTTAGTCACAAAGGTAAATGTGAACAGCGTATTCTTTGCATATAACTCATAGGCGGTTTCTTGTTGCTCTCTTTACGTAGCTATCCGAGTCCTGCTTACGATCTTCCTCATATTTATCATCCTCATCCCAGCAGGTAATGAAAATGAAATTCTAGTGCGATGTATATTGTTTACATGTACATATCCAGGCACATTGATGAAGATACTTATTCACCTATCGATGCAACTCACCAACTATCCTGGAGGAGTGTACGAAATATGGATGTCAGGATCCTTCACCAATCTTATCAAGTACTCGACGCAGAATTCAATACGCCAACCTTTTTCATACGCACAACAAGTGGTTCTTGGAACGCACAAAGTCATTTATGCCCCATTTCCTGTGTGCTATCGATCGTCTGGTTACTCTGAAACCCATTCTCTTGTCTCCAGCCAGCTACTCTATTATATGTTATTCCCCTTTGCTGATGAAAGGATATGGCATTTCCTCTTATGTCGACTTGAGCATCTTCATTTGGGTTTCTTTTTGGTTGGCAGTGTCAACAACATATGCTTCACCTACAAGATTCTAAGCGACATGTTTGACATTATCCTCACTGCCCAGCAGCAACCACAAGCGGACGAACGAGAACGAGATTTACGAGGAGCACTCATGCAACGTGCTGCAAAGTTGACAAAAGGGCTTCTTTTAACATATTGTTGCACGCTAGTGATCCTCTTTTGGGCTCATTTCAATCTATTTGCTTTCCAAGTTGATACAAAGGGCGATTCGGATATTTACAGCACTCGTCAATTTTTGGTTGAACTCCCTCTCTGGAGTTTCCGTTGGGTGACTCTTGGCATTGCAATTCTCGACTTTGCAGTACGTAATATCTACGGCTCGTTATCCAATGTCATTGACTGCATTGATGAAGAAGAAATTGTCTCATTGGCAGAAGAATAGTGATACCCAAATCGTAAACGTAATAAATACAGTAGTACAGAGCATACACATGAATTTATTGGGTCTCAGCTGCCTGAGGTTCAGCAGCAGGTCTGCCAAACTCTTGAGTGACAGGTTCAGTGATAGGTGCTTCTTCCTTAGGCTCAAGGATGGTAATGATATCGGGCAAAGGAGCCTTGGGGCCTTGGCGACCTGATGGGTCATTGTCGAGCATAATCTTGACCTTGATACCAAGAACACCCTGACGCAACAAGACGTGACGAACAGCGGTGGTGATAAAATCGCGAGTAGGTTGACCAGAGTGGATCATGAAACCATCACCAAACTTCATAGCCTTTGCACGAGCAGCACGAAGTTTACCAGAAACAACAACTTCACAACCTTTAGCACCTGATTCCATGACAAAACGAACGACACCATAGCAAGCACGACGAACAGCCAAGCCGTTCAACAACTTGTACTTTACGGATTCAGCTTGAGCAATGGCACACAAGCCACGGTTTTGGACACGCTCAGCATAAAGCTCAACAGTGTTCTCGGCAAAGCGGAAACGCTTCTGAACAAGAGTGGTCAATTCGCGAATACGACGTCCCTTCTCGCCCAAAACGTTCTGGGTATGGGTTGCACGAATAATGATTCTGGTGGTGGGCGTGATAAGTTTAGTTCGAGTGCTGGTGCGTCTGTGGATATGGTTGATTTTACATACTCTGTACGTGCGGGTGTCACACGAACTTCGACACCAGCATAACCATCCTCAGCCAACTCACGGGTGAGGAACTCGTTAAGTTCAGCGTAGAATACACCGTCAGCGACCTGAATAATACAATATTTAGCATTGGGTGTATAATAGAGCTTGAAAATAGTGGGTTGATACTTACGAACTATAACGAACATGAAGGTCACATTTGCATAAAATAATGATCAATAATCCATTCATCCATCCGATCATCCATCCATCTATCGATTTATCCATCCAATGCTCTCATCATTCATTCTCGATGTACCTTTCTCTTCTTTGAGATTTGGGCGGCTTGCGATGCCATGTTTTATATGCTGAGGAAAAGGGGGGAAATCCAGAGCCATCACTCAATTGCCTGCCCAAATTGTCACTGGAGCACATGCGGCTTTTAAATTGACACGCCGAGCCACTGACGACTGGCGAGAGTTTGCTCTTGTTCTTTTCCCAACCAACCTGTCAAACTTAGAACGCGATGTAGGTCTCAGATGAACACAATGATGACATGTCAGCTTTGGTCGAAACCATCATGTAACCCATGAGCTTTATTCTTAGGGCTTCCTCGGCTTTAAAAGTTATCAATCCCAACTCGGATGTCGCTCGACGCGGTCAGGCTCTACAGCTCAACATCACTGCTGCCATTGGTCTTCAAGATGTATTACGGTCTAACCTTGGTCCACGAGGCACTATCAAAATGTATGTATATCATATCACACTATCATTATCCATCTTGGTGAGATTGCTCTCTCTACTGCGATAAATGACGCGTCTTGCCCTGGATATTTCAACAATTCCCGCTGACAGTAATTCATCATGTTAGGCTTGTCGATGGTGCTGGTGCCATTAAGCTTACAAAAGATGGCAAGGTCTTGTTAAATGAAATGGTAAAATAATTGTACATGGACATGTTGTCTTGCACGGGTCATCTAGTATTAACCACATGTTGCTCAGCAAATCCAACACCCAACTGCTGCCATGATCGCAAAGGCTGCTACCGCTCAAGATGAAATCACTGGTGATGGTACAACATCCATTGTTCTTTTGGTTGGTGAACTCTTGAAGCAAGCAGAACGTTATGTATCAGAAGGTCTCCATCCCCGAGTTGTTACTGAAGGTTACGATATTGCAAAGAAGGAAGCATTGAAGGTATGATATATAAAAAGAGGTTCGTAATGATTGTACTAAAAATCGATGTATCTAGTTCCTTGAAGGATTCAAGACGGTGAAGGAAGAAATTGATCGCGAGTTACTCGTATCGGTTGCTCGTACTTCATTGCGCACCAAAGTTCACCGAGCTTTGGCAGATACCTTGACTGAGGCTGTGGTTGACGCTGTCCTTGCTATTCAACGCGATAATGAACCCATTGATCTCCATATGGTGGAAATTATGAAGATGCAACATCGATCAGAGACGGAGTCAAGATTGGTGCGTGGCCTTGTCCTTGATCATGGAGCACGTCATCCCGATATGCCAAAGAAATTATCCGATGCATTCATTTTGACTCTTAATGTCAGTTTGGAATATGAAAAGAGGTAAGAGGGAAGATTGAACAATACTTTTGGATGCAAGTGCTGATTCTATGGTTATAAAAAAGTGAAATCAATTCTGGCTTTTTCTATTCTACTCCTGAACAACGTGAGAAGCTGGTTGAGAGTGAACGGAAGCACGTGGATGACAAGATCCGCAAAATTGTCGATTTCAAGAACACTGTATGCTCCGGTGAAAATGCAAACAAGGGCTTCGTTCTCATCAACCAAAAAGGCATCGACCCATTGTCTCTTGATATTCTTGCCAAGCACAACATCTTCGCATTGCGTCGTGCCAAGAGACGGAATATGGAGCGTTTACAACTTGCTTGTGGTGGTGTTGCACAGAATTCGGTGGAGGACTTGTCTGAGGATATTCTAGGCTATGCTGGTCACGTGTATGAACACGTGTTGGGCGAGGAAAAATACACGTTTGTTGAAGATGTCAAGGATCCTTATAGTGTGACCATCTTGATCAAGGGCCCCAATCCACACACCATTGCCCAGATCAATGACGCTGTTCGTGATGGCCTTAGAGCTGTCAAGAATGCCATCGAAGACAAGTCGGTTATCGCTGGTGCTGGTGCATTCCAAGTTGCTTGCTCTCAGCATTTGCAGGAATTCAAGAAAACAGTCAAGGGTCGGGCAAAGATGGGTGTTCAAGCATTTGCAGATGCTTTGCTCGTTATTCCCAAGGTGCTTGCTCAAAACGCTGGTTTCGATGCACAAGACGTTATCGTTGCCTTGCAAGAAGAACAACAAGAGGGTCATATTGTAGGCATTGACATCAAAACTGGCGAGACTATGGATCCTAAATTGGAAGGTGTTTGGGACAACTACCGAGTGCAACGCCACATGCTTCATTCCGCGTACGTATATGATTAATGTTTAATTATGCAGTTGCTGACCAAGCTATATAGTTCCGTAATTGCCAGCAACCTTTTGCTTGTCGACGAAATGATGCGTGCCGGAAGAACATCTCTCAAGGGTCCTGATGCTATGGCTTAGAAAGGGGAAGAATAATCAAAATTACTGCTGTTAAAAAACAACCATCCACATTGTTGAACATAAAGAGCCGTCTTTCATTTGATTTCTGAAATTTATTTTTGTATGCAATCGTGAAATATACCTTCTAAAGCGGCTCCGTTGCTAGCTTCGTTCGTAAATCTCGATTTCTTGAACGCCTACCACTACATTCGGAGTAGTCCTACACATTGATGCCATCACGTTGTAATCTCGTAGCACTCATCTTTACAGAAGCCTGATATCCATGTTTACAATAAGACACTATCCCTTTAATGTACCACTGGAAATAATGTTCACTGCAGCCAATAATTAAGTTTAACAAAGAGCCTTTGTTCTTATTATGCATTCATTGTCAACTTGACCATTATGCTTGACGCTATCTTCCTGAACGATTGATGCATTCATTTCCAGACAGCTACTCTCATCAACCTTCGTACAATCTGTAAACCATGTACAGCCATCCATCCCCAACTCTATGTTTCGACACATTCTTGCACTTGTGCATGATATAGTTCGGATCCACTGCCCACATCCACTATCACAAGCATTGTTTTTTATTCAAGGCACTATCAGTAATATCATTCTCATCGCTTAGCCGAGCATCCCTAGCGTTATTCCAATTCTCATACAGGTGGCCGAGAATCACGTGGACAAGAATCACGTGGAATGCTGTGGTACCCGAAGCTTTTCCCTTTCCAGCCATTGGTCAAGCAGGATTCCACTTCCCGTTAATCGGTTTGGCAACTCTTATGGCAGAAATTCCTCACAAAGTCGTGTCGCCTACGTTTGAAAGACAAGCTCTCACAATCCTTGGCGCCAAAAATGAGCTCGATGCACCCGATTTTGACCCAGTAGACTATGTCAATCGTTTCTTTCCAAATGGTAAGTCAAAAAAAGTACGTGCCAGGTAACCATCACTAAAGCTACGCTGCAGAACATAGCATTGGTTCCATTGATACTGTGTTGGGCAAAATACACGACAAGATTCGAGCAACAAAGGTGGAAATAGAACGGCATACGACAACGCAATCGGATAGTGAGCATCAGGCAGCAGAAGAACTTGAACGAGCCAAGGGTGCTATCAAGGTTAGCAACAATAGGGTGATTAATTAGTTGTCAAGGCTGGGCTGATCAAGCTAGTTTTAGACCTTGTTTCAGAATATCCAAGATATCAAATGCAAGGCGTCTCACTCTGAAGCTATGGTGCAAGAGATCACGCAAGATGTCAAATCCTTAGACTATGCCAAACGACATTTGACGCACTCTGTCACAGCTCTCAAACGTCTCCAAATGCTAGGTAAGATAATGCAGCATACTTAATCAACAAATAGCATGCTAAAAACCCTTATAGTTACTGCCATTGATCAGCTCGAGTCAATGTCCCAAAGCAATCAATATGAAGGAAGCGCACAGCTGTTACAGGTACGTCGATTCGGTCGGCCGACATGTACGTTCATTAATGAAATTTGTTATACCCAGGCAGTTGTACAGCTTATGCAACATTTCAAGTCATACAAGTGTGTACCACAAATAGCATTGCTCTCGGAACGAATTACGGGCTTGCAAATGAGCCTTGAAAGAAAGATCCTCACTACATTTGAGCAAGGGTATATCTCATGTGCTACAAGTAGTATGGATTATCACTAACATTGCCCGATAGGTTTCAAAGCGATGGATCCTTATCAATTTCCTCCAACATGTTACATGATGCATGCAAAGTAGCGTCCGCACTCGGGGAGAACACAAAGTATGCGTGTCAAATGGGAATTGAGAATGGTGCTAATGGTTGTGTCTAGGGAAAAGGCCATTAAAATCTATGTTGATTCCCAGTTGAAGCCTTATCGACAGATTTTTGGAGTCAACGAAGAGGTATGTTATGAAAGTATAAGCTATTCCCCCTTTAACAACTGCCTACAGGTGTCTCAGCTGGATAACATTTCAAGGCGATATGCATGGTTAAAACGCCTATTGAAATCATGTGATGAAAATCATGCAGAGATCTTTCCTCGTTCTTGGTGTATCACAGGAAGGCTATGTGAGCAATTTTGCGACTTGACAAGGTAAGACAACCAATGACCAGTGGTAGCGTGACGTTCTAAACCGTTTTATTCGTATAGAACGGACCTGGGACGTGTATTGGGAAACACACAACCATTGGATGTGAAGGAATTTCTAAAGGCACTGCAGCTTACGATTGAATTTGAAGGCCAATTATCAAAGCGTTATGAGAAAATGGTACTTATTGCCTCTTATACATGGGAAACTTGTATTGATTGTATTATAGAACAAGTATGAAAACCTGGATAAGCAAATGCGTTTTGAAAAGAGGATATCTTCATGCTTTATTCCTCATCTTGACGTATACATCGATGCGCAGGACAGGTGAGATCAACGAGAATTATGCTTTATATCCACTGACACTTCGAACGTAGGACTTTGAATGAGATGATCAATTCATATGTCGACTCGGATCGCCGAACAGAGGATGAAAGCAACGTGATGGTACTCCCTTCAAGCACGGATCTGTTTTATTTCTATCGTGAGACTCTGGTGCAATGTGCAAGATTTTCTACGGGCGAAGCCTTTTGGAAACTTTCTCAATTGTTCTCGAAACATTTGAGATCTTACTGCAAGACTGTATTGATCGATGGAATCACACGGTGGGTTTTTAGAGGGATATCCGGCGACTTGATGACTCATTTGAAGCAGCGATAGGAATGCATCGAAGGATAGTCTACGGCGTATTAGCTTAGCATTGAACACCGCGGATTACTGCTGTATGACGACGTCACAGGTATAAATCATTGCTGATGGATCATAATGCGTAATCATTGCTAACGGGGGCGAAGTTAGAGGATAAGTTGAAGGAAACAATTGATGCTGAATTTCGGGACAAGGTCGATTTGCAAGATTCTCGAGAATCATTTATGGGGTATGTTCGGTCTGACATAGCAAAACAGGCATCAACTAATGAAGCTATAGTGCAGTGTCTTCTTGCATAGACTCAGCAGTTCAAGTCCTACAACGCGCCTGTGACAATTACCTCCAACAGATGATTAGATTATCTTGGTCCTCCTTGGACACGGTTGGCGATCAATCCGAATACGTCACATATATACTGGATGCTATCAAAGAATCTGCTACTACAGTAGGCCACACCATTGCCAACAAGCGCTATTTCCGAACATTCTGCGATCGCTTTGTTGAGTAAGTTATGGTTCAGATGGATATATTACTGCAAAATCCTTATGTCATGATCATAGCGCTTTTCTGTCAAATTTCCTGGTACACGTTTTCCGATGCAAACCAGTATCAGAAATTGGAGCTGAACAAGTATGAGATATCTTTAACATGTCGCCTACAAATAACTCACAATGGCATTTCCTTCCTTGTTTGGATGACAGCTTCTCTTGGATACCCACGCTATCAAAACACTCTTGATGGAGCTCCCCTTGTCAGCATCGGATGGTCCTACAACTGTACCAACCTCGTGAGTTTTTCAAAGCCAATGACTGTATACCTTTTATACTTACACGAGGGAATCAGATATGGCAAGCTTGTTAGCAAAGGAGTGTCAAGGACCGAAACCGTATTGAAAACAATCATGACGCCACTTGATCCGCTCGAAGGCTTTGTGGAGAACTATATATTCCTAACAGGCGATAAGCATGTTGGCAATTATACACGCTTATTGGATCTTAAGGTATGAGCTGGAAAATGTGGGAGTTGGCAGTATTATTGTTGTTAACCAAGATGTATGAATGCGTAGGGTATCAAAAAATCAGAACAAGGGCCATTGATAGACGCTTTCCAACGTCGTGTCACAAGCTGCAAGGAAGAGCTTTCAGAAAACCCAAATCTATTACCCAATGTCGACTTGGTGGCACAAAATGGCTCCAATCTCTCCGGTGGTTTTACCTTATCAACCATAGCGAGCTCTGCATCCAACTTTAATCAAAATGCCCTACCACCTTTTGTTCGCACATCGCAGGCAACATCCGGTCATACCCCACCTGGATCTCCAAACGTAGATGGAAATGGATCAGGAGCCAGGACCGCTGGTCGTTTGAACGAGAATTTCAGAAAATTAGTGATGACAGGCATGGCATTTCGTAAAGATCTTCAAGAACGACGTGATCAACAAAAGCCATAGAATCAAACCATCGATCACTGTACTTGTTTCCTTGAATAAAAATTACCACAATATCTTTATTGTAATTGTTTCTTGGTTTCTTCAAGCTTATGTATTAATTCTTCATCACAAGGAAATGTTTGTTGAACGCGGTAAACCACGTCGAGTCCCAAGCGTCGCCCTGCACGACACCAATCGTTATCAGCGTTGAGATAAGAAAGACAAGTAGATAACCGATCAACTGAAGCCATTGAAAGATCAAGGAAGGTGGTACGTGTGTACGTTTGCAGCTCGTCATTGCCGTGGTCGATAGGAATCGAGAAGGGTCGGAACAACAATATTTTGACAATGCTGTGGATCATGTGGATATGCATTTTGAGAAGAAGACTCCGCTCATCATCCGTGTCGTTATGTGCACAAGACCATTGCATCCATTGTGGCAACTTTTGCTCCCATATTTCAATATCGCGCACGAGGTTGAGTACATCGTCAACATCCACTTTGCGCATGCCATTATCATTGTCACCTGATTCCCGACAATAAAAGAGTGCAAAAACTTGCTTGAGAAGGCACATCAGCTGTGCTTCAAGTCCTAGAGCCGACGATGTTTTGTCTTTGCTAGTTGAAAGCCGACTAGCTGCTTGAAGAAGCCAATTTCTTGCTTCTCCAATATCTTGCCACTCGTAAAATGCCGATGAATGGGCTTCGAAATATAGGACCAGTGCTGCCAATTGTTGCCACTTTTCGTCTCTGGGGTCCCAATCACAGGAAGCACATAATGCTCTTGCCGCCAGATGTATCATTCTCGGCCTTTGTAATGAAGTCAAGAGAATTGCACCAATTACTATCGGATGAAACTCGGTTTGTCTTTGTAGTATCAATTCTACTAAAAGCCCACTGGCGTATGTAACGCAGTCATTAACAAGCGGCGAACCATCTGCTCCATGTCGTAAATAAATGGTAGATGCAGCATACGCGGTACACAAGCAAAACCGTGCAAGAAGCGGCATTGGATCATGCTCATCAAGAGAAACAAATGGCCGCATATGTAATAGGAGGGTTGCAATGTGAATATGGTTGAATGAAAAGTCGTCGTCATCCAATGCTTCATACACCTGTTGTAAATGTGTGAACATTTTGCTGACATGCGGGCTGACATGTTCATATAGCGAGTCATTGATTGATATGGTATCATCGAGGTGAATTGGAATTGATGGATCTCGAAGAAGAGACGCTGTAGCGTACACTGGGACTGTAACCAAGTATTCGTCTTCGTCTAAAGGATCATCATCGTCGTCGTCTACTGGTTCATCATCAAACCATTCCCATAATTTGGTATCAGTTTGGTTGTTGTATTGTAGTTGCTGTGAGAAGTCCTTTGCGAATGAAGTGAATTCAATAATGTTGCGTGTCACAGCGTGTAATGTTAAGCCTTCGGAAGTGAGCGTCATAGACCAATTGCCAGGAAGAGCACCTTCGTCTATTATTGATGCTGAGGTTGGTGTGGGTGCAGTCTTTAGTCGTTTAGCAGGTTGATGGATTGATAATGTTTCAATGCTAGGCATTTCGCTTGAAGCACGTGAGCTGTTGTAGCCGGCTGGTTCTTGTTCATTGTTGTCCCGTAAATTAGACCCGTACTGCGTTACAAATGTATCCTCCAACTTTCGAAGAGTGTCATACAGACCAAGAACTTTCTGTGACAGGTCCGAAAGGTTGGGGGGCGCATCTGGATATTCACACTTTTGATAGTCATTATTATCTGGTAAGTATCACTATCATAAAAACTCACAAGTTGATTCGATCTTGCACACCGAGTACATGCCGGACGAGTCTTTGAGCATCTGCAATGAGCAAACACAGCTTAGTAATGCTTTAAAGGGCTGAAGCACTACATACTTTGCTTTCTTTTTTCGACAACGTAGACAACTCAAATCCTTATTTCCTGCTAGGTTACTTCCTGTATTTTTAGTCTGAGGCATTTTTGGACGGTGTGTGGAGCATGAAGTATTCACTCTAGGACATTTACTGGTTGCTAGTCATTTTAAGTTTGCTGCAGTGTCTCCACCAATAGGATAATGTAGTTTCACTTTCCAATGTCCTGAATTACAATCGTACATCTAAAGGCGGTCACTACAACCATGTTACGCATGGTTGGGCATTTGATGTACCTGCCATTCAACAGCGTATCTCCTGAACTAGAACACCCAAATACCCATTCATTTACATTCACTGCTGCATCTTTATTGTTTATTCATTTGATCGATTACCATGATTGAGTGATAAAAAGAATATACACTTGGGTCCTATATTCGGGAAACACCATCCCTGAAGCATTCGTTGTGGAGACATTGGCAGTAACGGTAATCTTGATTGTATTAAGCCCAGCATGTAATGGTATGCTCCTCCAAGAGTGAGTATCCTTTCTTGCAGCCTCGGTTGAATCAAGCTTGGTGTTATCTTGAATAACTGTGATCGATATACGCTTGGACTCATCTTGTAATGATTGTTGTAAAATAGGCGATATTTCGAGCACTTGGACACTTTGAGGGACTGTGACGCTGTGACCAACCATGTTGCCGACAAGGGTTGTTGCATATGTCTCGTTCATTGATCGAATGATAATTTCCTTCAAAGGACGTACTTTAAAAAAACGGGGTCAGCATATGACGACCAATATGGATGCAGTATACTAACCATTTCGTATATCAGTGGCGAATAATTCAAAGAATGATTGACTTGCATTAGACAAATGACCATTTTGCTCGGCAGCTTGGATGGTAGAATCGAATGGGAGTGATCCTTGTGTTACTTCAGGTACGACAGCATTGGCAATATTGAAACCATGAGCAGCAATAGGAGGTATTGCTGGCGTGGGGTGGATGCCATGCATGATAGCGGGCATATTCATCATTCCATATGAGTGGGGTGGTGGCGGTGGCGGTGGCATGGACGAGGTCTCCATAATAGCCGGTGCAGGTTCTGGAGCAGGAGTAGATTCATCTGATAAAGACTTTGATTTGGATACTGATCGCTTCGCCCGACGTCTATCTTCCATTTCATAAGGTCGACCCGCCAATGATAAGTTCAACACATCACGTTCTTGTGTCAAAGGAATACCCTCTCTTGATAATATTTTCTCCTTCATGCGATTGAGTAGACGCTAAATTCATGTTAGTATATATGCCACTAATGACATTAGGTGGTCCAACTTACTAAAAGAAGTTTGGCATCACGGTAAACCCGAGAACCAGGTTCATTGTATTCCATAGCATTCTCAAACACCAATTCCATATCCTTGAACCAATCAGAGGGTGTCGAATATTGTCGACGCTTCATCTTGTCCTAACGTATGCTTTTAGGAACCCCATCATGCAATTCACCAGGATAACTTACTTCGATTATAGAAAGAGATCGTGGTTCTTCAATAACATTATAATAATCTGGATATTCTTCCTTATCCGGGAGGTGTTCGAACATCTCGGAATATAGTCGGCCACTAATTACAGAGAATATGGTCAGCTTTCGTATCGGGATATACCATCCCTCTTGCCACTTACGCATTGCTGGTGTGTGTTTGGATGCTGTGAAAGAGCTCTTTGATGAATTGTATAGGGTCGAAATTGCTGAGATCGACTTGTTCTGTGGGCTGCATCCGTTCATCATGCACTTCTTTGTCCGTTTTGGGTGGCCTGCCACGCCGCTTCTTATGGGTATTGACGGCATCAAATTCTGAAGAACTCTCCACATTGCTTTGATCAGCCTGGTCAGCCGTGTCGTGACTAATCGACCTTTTCTGGGGAGAGCGTACTTTGATCTACAGGTACCATGCTTAGTAAATTTGTATGCGGGTCCAAGATGGCATAATATTTACAGTATACGGGGCCTTCAAGATGCCTTCCCATCGAGGATCATCCTTGTCGCTCACAAGATCATAAGGGATTTGGCCATGGATATTCTTGGCTTCTCTATTGGCACCATACTTTTCCAGTAATAGTCGTACAAGTTTGTCATTGTCTATGGATTAATACAATGAGCACCTATCCCTAAGCGCCAAAGACATGATCACAAACCTCCAAATGCGGCCCATCCTAGTGGGGTTGCCGAATACCATGTGTCCTGTACTTCAATACCAGCACCGTGATCAAGGAGCGCTTGGGCCACTTTTGGTAATCCATAATAGCAAGCTGCATGTAATGGGGACCATGAAAACTTGTCATTGAACATCTCGACCTCCTTCAGCTGGTTCAGATTGAGGGTAGGATCATCATCAATCAGTCCCAAGGCTTTCTTGGTATTCTTTGCAGTAATGGCTTCCATCAGATCACTGAGATTGACTAGTAAATTTCATCCAATTAGTAAGGGATAGTGGAACAAAAGTATATATTTACCTTTTTTCTTGGGATGTTTATCCACAGCTTTTAGTCTAATGGCCTTTACTTTAGATTCGGTATGGGATTGCTGACGCTGTTGATCATCTGATCCTCTCAAAGTGTTGCTGTGACTGAAGGCACCACCGGGAAGTTTAAGCACTGTCCTGAGTTTGGTCTCTGAAGGTGTCGATGGTGTTGGTTGCTTCTCTTTTTCTTTTCCAGGAATCCAGCTTCTAACCAATTTCTTTTTTTTCGGTGTCTTTTGATTAGCATTCCAACATATGAATAGTATTCATTCATCCATTATACCTGTAGTCTGATAGCATCTTGGTAGACTTGGGATTCCTTAATGTTGTATTTCTTGGCATTGGATACCATCAAGTCAATATCGGACTTGAGCTCAGCAACTGCCGTGTACTCTAGTTGATCGATCTTGGTCTGCTTGATCCGGTAAATCGTGGGCACGAACAAAGAAATATAAAGAGACGATTTACCTTTATCTTAGATAATGCAATAGGATGTTTGATCACTTGATAATAATCGGGATACTGCCTTTTGGATGGTAATTGCACGAAAAAGTCGCTCAAGAAATGCTCATCACTGCAAATCTATTAGTTCTATTATTCCAAATATGATCCCACTTAACTTACTCTTCTGGATCACGACATTCCTTGATATAATTGTATAGTTGTTGACATTCAGCTTGAACGCGTTCCTTATCCACATATCCTCCTTCCGTTTCCGCTGGTGAAGCCTTTTGAATGGGGTCATATCAATGTTCCGAACTATAGCCTATATAATTCTCCCATACCTCTTTCTCTTTTCGTATCCGCTTGCGTTCTCTATAGTCCTTATCGACAGTGCTTTGTCTCTTTGGTCTACCCTCCATGTTCGGCTTGAGCTATTGCTGTATATTGTAATGAATAAGCATGCTGCATTGGCACTGTTGCTAGTTCCATCTCTTGCTCACATTGAGACCGTTTATGCTGCTTGGTGTTGAGTCGATTTGGTTGTGGCGATGATTGCGAGTGATGTTTAAAGACGAATTGGGAAGGGAGGAAGGCGTTGGGTTGAAAGGCGACCAACCGCGTGACTATGCGAAAACGTCTCCACTTGGCAATCAGCGAAATTCACTTGAATTCCCGACGTCTCACTGTCTTGGTCAAAGCACAATAGCAGATCGACGTTAAACAATCTACGTTTTCATGTCCTATCTCTATAGAACTATAGTAATTTGCTATCCTGTGTCATTGATAACAGTGTTCACGCAATAAATTACTGTTTAAAGGGAATTTTATTCATCAACATAGCCTTTATCCAGCATGTTCAACTGATACAGTTTGCAATTTGCCATTGACAATAGTAGTTTTCAGCTGCTCAGGGACCGGCATCTCCTTGTAATCCGTAACATTCTCCTCAACCTCCTCGGGGACGAGTATATTAATGGCTGTGGATTTGGCAGAAAGGATTTCAACGCCTAAACAATCCTTGGAGAGATAGACTTGACCACTATCGCACTTGTCAACAACAACGGTGGGTGTAACATGGAAAATTTGCAATCCAAATGAGCGGCAATTGACCAAATCAATTGTCGAAACCACCGAATCCAGAGCAATTCCACATTTTGTGCATGAATCTAGCAAGAAGGTATGAGCGCCAGCTATTCCATAATGCATCGTATTCAATCCAAATGATATTATACATACCCATAGTGACCGCATTCACCTTGCCTTTGATACGAATAGTCGAGTTTTTACAACCAAAGACATAAACAGCTTGATTGATAGCAGTGTCCTCAATCACGATTTCATGGTTGTTTTCATGATTCTCCACAACCCACTTGTTTGCCTCGAGTGTTGTCTTGGCAGGTTTCTTCAATACATATTTGTCAGGCTTGGTGGGTGTAGGTGGTCCACGTTTCTTAGGTTGCGAGGTCACTGTGCTGCCTGCCCGTAATGCTGGGTTCTTGTGTGTCATTTCACTCTTGTCAACTTTGCGTAAACCAGCAGTAACACTTTCACCCCGGTTAATCTCGGCAAACACAGCTGCAGCACCTGAAGGTTTGTCGTCGACAGCTTGTTCATCATCAAATGTCATGGGTGGTGGAGGTGGAGGTGGAGGTGGTGGTGGACCACCAGCTGCAGGGGGTTCTTGAGCTGGAGGAGCTGCGGGTGTAGTAGATGTATTGTTCTTGTCGATGATTGCTTCTGCAGGTTCACCATGTGCATTCCAGGTCAATCCAGTAGGATAGTTGGCCTTCACATACTGAGCTAGGGCTTCCAAGATGGCAGTGAAAGAGCGAGTCCATTCCACATGTTTAGCATCCCTATAGAATTAGATTAATGAAAGGTTCCATTATAGCCTAACTTTTCCACATACTTGTCCTTCCATTCCTTGACAACACGATTTGCATAAAATTGAGCTGCATCCTTCATCTCACGAATATAAGGCACAGGTGCGGGTTCCTAATTTAGGCTACGTAAGCATATTACTCGATAATTAAATAATGCACACTTATGAAACCTACCGCTGTAAACCAGCCGAGAGCTGCCACACCTTCAGCAACCACACTCAAATGATTGAACAAAGGATCACCACGATGCTGATCTTTGATGCTGACAATACCAGTCAATGCCTTTTGGATGGGCTCAACAAGTGTCATAAAAGCGCTGGATGACATGTCGGGTTTCTTTGCCAGGCATGAGATTTGGATGATGGTTTTTTCGGCGTCAACAGCTTCAAGAGTCAAGGTTGCCTAGGCAACGTAGAGATCGGGATCAGTCATTGTTGGTTACCCTCACCTCGTGGTTTCTATCTTACCTGCTCTGAAACAGGGCCACCAATATCAGTGGAAAGAGCCAAGAACTTTTGTAATAAAGGCATAATCTCTTCGTCGTGTTTTTGTACTGATAAAGGAACCTGGCCGGTGCCAGCAGCTGCTCCAGATGTTGCAGTAGGCGTTGGTGCAGATGGTGGGTGAGCAGGCATTGCACCTGTTGAAGAAGCCGACACGGCCGAAGCCGAGGAAGCCGACATTGCCAAGTCTTCAAGACGAGTGGTTGCTACCTCCAGACGCTTGATGAGGTTCGCAAGGGAATGGAATTCTGACATGATGAGGGATAGAGAGAGCAGCCAACTGCCGAATGAGCTGTATAAACCTTGTATCTTGTCTCCGCTCGGACATTGGGAGCCTAGCTTATGAGCGTTTGTCCAACGTTCCATAATGTAGCAGACACAACAGGCTCCAAATTAACTAGAATGACCTTGTCAAGTAGTGTGAATAACGATCATAGAGGATGTGGCATGTTTTATGGATGAAGACTTGAAGAAAAAAGCATCTGGCAAAGGTTTAGCATAAAAAATTACAACATCAATAGGATAAGATCAGAGAACATCATGCGAAAAGACCACGTGGATCGATCGAAGCAATCGTCTCGGTGCCAAATAGCAATGGCTGTAGTCTTTATGCTCACCCACCTTTTATAAATCAATTGCATGTTTAACATCTCATACTAGTAGTCAACACATCCTCTATTACCACATGATATCTCTGCTGTTATCAATAACAGCCATCTTCCTCCCTATTAGCATGTTATTAAGACTAAGCGCTATAGCATGGGTCATCATTGCTTAAAATTCATCCTCCTAGCAACGTTACCGCTACCCAGAGGCATTACACCTTTTGAATGGAGACGCTTTGGTTGACTTGTGGTATACTTTATAGGATGGAAATATCATCTTTTATATATTAAGATTTGGCTATAGATTAGGTGAAGGACTAAACAATAAAGACATTGGAATTGCACTAGCAACTTGACTCCCAAGCTACAATGACCCAAAAGGGCTATAAATACCACACGCCAGGATAATTTCTTCTCAGTCCGCAAAGCTCTTTTTCTCAATGTCGTTCCGTCCTCGTAATCAACCACGACCCACACAACAAGCCAAGCGATATCGTGCAGGCCACGTTCCAGAAAACTATGTCGACGAACTATCTGAAAGTGAAGAGGAGGAAGAGGAACAGCTGCAACTACAACAACAGCAACAACAACAGGAACGATCAGAAAAGCACCATGGTCAATTGCAGTTCGCACAAAAGGAAGTCGTCACTGGACTCAAGCAAATCGAGATCTCAGAGCAAGATGCAGCATCCGATCGGCGATTACGGCGATTACGACAAGCACAACAAGCTGAAGCTGTAGAAAAGGATGACGCTGGTCGACGGAGGCGACGACGTTTTACAGACGAGCAAGAGCCAGCACAAGAAGAAGAAGGAGAGGATGAGGAAGAGCAACGAAGATTGCGTATCAAGCAAAAGGCATTGGAGCAACAACAACTACAGGAAGCCATTGAACGACAAGCTGAACAAGAAGAAGAAGAGGAATCTGAAGAGGAATCTGGGGAAGAAGAGGTGATATATTCATTGTTAGATGAATTCTATATGCTGATTGATCTATGTGTATATAGAGTTCAAGCGAGTATGAAACGGATAGTAGTGAAGAGAATGGTTTACAAAGTCTACCCAAGCCAATGTTTATACCAAAGTAAGTTAATTAATGCTATAAGAGTGGTAGGTATTCACTTTTATGATGATAGGGCCCATCGTGAAACGATCATGGCTGAAGAAGAACGACAGCGAAAGGAAGAGGAAATGGAGAAACAGTACGAGGAAGAGTTGGAGGCTCGCAAGAAGCAATCGCATGCCATGTTGGCTGATGAGCTCAAGCGTGAAAAGGAGGAGGCCATGGAAAAGGAACTTGCTGAACAAGACAACACTGTGGATGATACCGATTACAACGACCAAGCCGAATTTGATGCATGGAAAGTGCGTGAGCTTAAACGTATCAAACGTGATCGGGAAGAGCGCATTGCGTAAGTTGAATGAGCACATCATGTTGTATCTTTTTAATTTACGCTATTATCTTCTAGTCGTGAGCGTGAGCAAGAAGAAATTGAACGTCTACGTGAATTACCCGAGGATGTGCGACATCGATTGGCTATGGAAGAAGCAGAAAAGACAAGACAAAAGGACCGTGGTCAGCATACGTTTATGCAAAAGTATTACCATCGTGGTGCATTCTATCAAGATGATAAGGAAGAGGTGTTTCAACGTGATTATTCGGCTCCCACCATTGATGAAGTTCGCAAAAAGGAATTATTGCCCAAGGTTATGCAAGTCAAGAATTTTGGTTTGGCTGGGCGTACCAAATGGACCCACTTGGTCAATGAAGATACCTCCAGCAAAGATGATTTATGGCAACAAGGCGCTTCTTTACTCAACAAAAAGCGACGAGGGGGAGATGATGGCGAAAGTTCATCTAAGCGATCAAAAAGGCATTAAAGTATCTATATTTTTTTGGGATTGTCTATACAAGCATCATTTCGGTTTATTACTTGCAAGGAGCAAAGAGCAATGATGATAACAAAAGTCGAGAATGCAAATGTTGCGTAAGGAAAGGGAGAAGGTTTGAGGAGAGGGGCAGAGAGAGATTTGGATCAGGAGAACAAAACGAGGGTATGCGGGTTGACGGCAAAATGAAAATACAGACTAGTAATATGTAAAATGATGTTTGAGGGGGGAACGAAATGAACACAAAGAGAGAGAGAGGAATTATCTACAAGCCATAAAGATAAGTGGCGTAGATGACCAGAGCAGCACCAAGTACAAAAGTAAACGTAATACTGAATCCAAAGAGCCAAACACTCATAAGACTGGAGAGAATGATGCTGATACTAGTAGCAAAGCCCTTGAGAATGGAATCTATAGAAAAATATGTCAATTACCCTGTTTCCTTGATCCCCATCCATATACTTTTACATACCTGCATACTTGACTACCAGAGCAACAATCAAACCACCAAAGGCTTGAATACCAATCACACACCAAGTAAGGGGAGTGTAGTTGACAAAGAATCCCTTTTCGGCAATAGTGGTACCATCCTGCAAAAGCACCACAAAGACCATACCCACGAGGATAGAAAAGAAAGACATTTGAACATTGCGGATCCATAGTGCAGCTGCCTCAGGGCTGATCTCGTCGTCATGGTGATGATGATGGTCGTCGTCGTCATCGTCCTCAGATGGAACATTCACCTTGCCTTCAATATCCTGCATTTGTTGTTGATCTGGTTGCTGTTTGGCAGGTGCCTTCAAGATCTTTTCAAAGTAAACACCAGCAAGACCCGAAAGCAAGCATGCCATCAAGACGGCGAAGAAACCTTGTGCATTCGATTGGTTGCCAAGACTATCACCTTCAGATTCCTCGATAGCGCTGGTTTGTAAATCACTGCTGAAGAACCATGCCATGATGTAGGAAGAGGTGTCCTTGGGTAAAACAACAAGAGCGATACCAGCGGTAAGCAAAGCGAGAGAGATCCATTTGAGGCGTGAAAGAGGTTTGCGCAAGAGAACGACGCTGAAAAAGGCGGTTGTCAAGATCTTGAGTTGGTAAGTTACTTGAAAGGTGGCCGCATCGAGGTTGGTAGCTGCTACGTATTGCAAGTTGTTCTAATATAAAGGTTAGCTTGCGTCTTGGCACAATCATTGATTCAATTCCGACTTGTCTTCCGAGACACTACAACCTACCTGGATCAAATAAAGAATAGCGGGAAATGCCAATTTACTGCATTCTCGCCACTTGACGACCATTTCTCTGTGCAAGAATGCGCCCAGTCTAGCCATCGACCGGCGACGAGGGATATTGTACAACACTGCGAGACATGCCAACGTCTTTGTAACTTCACTCATAATCACTGCCGTGGACGCAAGATAACGTTGATCCTCTGGAACACTTGCTCGCGTATAACGCATAACCAGAATCAAGGCACTGTTTTGCACCACCAAGATGAGTAGTGACAGGTATTTCAATGGTATTCCAAACAGTAATGCTGTTGCAGCTAAAAGTGAAAGCATGGAGGGATCAGGAAAAACTGCTCAGCTCATTGGTAGTTGTAGTAACCATTTACCCATCTGGCGTGTATGTAATGAGTGAGTTGAATATGGAAAAAAGTGTAAGAGAGAAAGAGAAGAAGAAAAACAGGCTTTTCGAGTGTAGATGATATATAAAAAGAAGTAGTCGGAGAGCAACACAAAAGGCGCCCCGAAACAAAGGGTAGGCGAGTGAGTGTGTGTATGCGTGCGTGTGTGTATTATTAGGCGGCTCGGCTTAGAGTTCTTCTAAAAATGACATTTCTATCAACCATGTACTTGGATGCTGAGCCACGGTTTGTTTCTTTTCTTTTCTTATCATTATTCGTGGCGCGATCAAGGAATACCGGGCATTACAAAAAAAACGATCCACTTTCTTTTTCGTGTGCCTGCATCGCGAGGCTGGTGTGTGTGTTATGTTGTTGGGTATGTGTCGTAATGTACCGAAAAGGTTTAAACTCACACACCACACACTCTTTTGTATTACCGTTGCCATAATAGGAATCCACCGCCCATCTTTGTTTTTTGTAACACAACCCACACCCATCATCATCCATAGAAAAACAAACCATGATAGATATCGAGTGAGATATACATATTTACACATGTCATTTTTTTTGGTCTTCTATAAAATTTATCTTCTAAAAGTACTCTTGGTGTGCGTCAAGAAGCATGGATACTGACTCGCCGAAATGAATACGTCGAATAGCTTCAGCAAACATGGGCGCCACATCATACATTTTAATCTTGGAGCATTGTTGTCGGCTAAGATGTTGTGGAATAGTGTTGCTTACAATGACTTGATCCAATTCGCTGTTTTCGATATTTTGAACAGCATTGCCCGAGAGAATGGCATGGCAAACGAGAGCGTAGATTTTGACGGCACCATTTTCACGTAGCATCCGGGCAGCCCGAGTAATTGTGTAACTTGTGTCGCAAATGTCATCGATGAGAATGCATACTTTGCCTCGTACGTCGCCCACCAACATTAATTCACGCTTAGTGGGTGTCAAACGTCGTTCCTTGTGAATTAATGCAAAATCCATTTGTAACGTTTCAGCAATTGCAGTCGCTCTAATGATAATCCAATGAGTATTATCATCCATCTACTACTACTATTATTATTGACATACCGTTTAGCGCCACCTGCATCTGGGGATACAATGACTGCGTTTTCATATTGTGGGATACAATGACGGATGTACTTGATGAGTAAAGGTCGACTGAGCAAATTGTCAACTGGGCAATCAAAGAATCCTTGGAATTGAGCATCGTGCATCTCCATGGTGACGATATGGTCTGCGCCAGAGCATGTCAACAGGTTGGCCACCAATGTTCCAGGTTGTGCGACCCATTGCCGATAATCCGATCCATTTCTACCACCACCACTGGCAGCCATTGACAGCTTTTGTCTCAATAATTTGCTCACATCATCTGTAGATGGCTCAACCACCGCTGATGTCTTAGGTGTTGCTGGCGGTAACCGTTCCAATGGCGCACCAGAGCTGGGTCGAAATGGAACATCCGCTTGTCGAGAGTATGGGAAATATGGCAACACAGCTGTAATACGCTTGGCTGACGCAATCTTGCAGGCGTTAATCATGATGAGCAACTCGAACACGGCATCGTTGACACTGCTGCATCCCGATTGGATAATGTAAACGTCTTGTCCGCGTACTGATTCCTTCATTTCAACACTGGTTTCCTTGTTGCTAAACTTGGAAAGCTTGGCTTGACCGGGTGCAATACCTAGCCGAGAACATATAGCAGCTGTCAATTCGGGGTGCGATGAGCCTCCAACAACGACCAAATTCCGCATTGTGGAAGAGTGAAAGCGAGTGTTGGGGGGAGGGAGGGAAACGGTTGAAAGAGAAAAGAGGAAAAAGAAAGATGTCACTGTAGTAGTAGCTTGTTGCCCCACAATCCCCGCAAGTATTCACGTCATTGCATTTCAATACACTTCTTTTGTTTAATTGATTTACTGCTTGTTCCAAGATCATTATTTGGCAAGAGGGCAAGCGGCATGCATGTTTTTCTGTCAAGAATACACCCCATGATCATGCCAACGAGGACCTATTGAAAAGATTGAAAGCATTGGCGAAATCGACCTTTGCTACTACTACTATTACAAAGACACTACCTAATGAATTCATTATATGATGAGAACATTTACGCTTGTGCACTATGCTTATCGACTATGAATTTGCAGACGACTTCTCTTTTTGAAACGTCCATGAGAGCATTGACAGTATCCACATCTTTGTCTCTTGGCATCCAATCATATTCGATCATCAATGTCGGCTGTGGAAAAAGTTGCGTCATTGAGGCACCGGCGATTGCTATTTTTGTTTTTGTTCATGCTTGCCTCAACTCACGCTGCAAACCGGTAGTTAGTTACACGCATGTTCCACTATCCAATTCCAATTGCAATGACTAAGTTGTATAGTATGCCATTTTTCATATGATTCAAGGTGCTCCGTATACTCGCCCATTTACTCTCTCTCTTTCTTCTTATATGTTTGTGGTATATGTACTTTACAATTTATTCCTGTAATATGTATCTTTACAACTTGGCTTTGGGGTTGATGCTCTTGAAGACATTGTCGAGCTTCATGGCCAGCATGATTTGACCCTTCACCTTGAGCTTGCCACTCATGTATGCCTTTTGACCTATTTCAAAATAAATGTCAGCGGCTACCTCCTTTTTGCAATCCACCAATCTAAAATTGCTTACCATTAAGCTTGCCAGTAGCGAGTTGGACAAAGTCATCATCCTTGAGAGAGAGGATGGCATCAGCCTTGACGGCACCCTTGCCGCGGGTGACCTTGCCTTCCTTCTTGACATCGATAGTAAAGGTCTCCTCCTTGCCTTCGGAGTTCTTGATGACGAACTGGAAGACACCATTGACCTATATCATATGATGAATGACGCGTGTACATGAAGCGTATGGATTAACTGCTTTATTACCTGCTTGATGAGCTTGGCACGCTCTTCAGCGCTGTAGCCATCAAAGACCTTGTTCAATTCAGCAATAAGCTCGGAGCTCTTGAAGCCAGGGACAACGATATCAGACATGGTGTTTGTGTGTGTGTAAAGAAAAAGAGAGATGAGAAAACAAGTGTCATCGCCCATTTCTCCTTTTTATTACACAGATCTTCACGTGCATTTGTGCAGCGGCAAATGAATCACATGCCAAAACTTTAGCATGTGGAGAAAAACTCCACGCTGTTTCACAAGATCACTCACGCCTTTTCTCCACAAGTGAACATTAAATCTGAATCACATGCTGTTAAACAAGGTACCAATAGCTGATGGAGGAGAACGATCTTATCGTATCACGCCAATGATGTCAGCCCATTCCATGCGATGCTTACACACATCGAGAAGTGTTTTGATTTCCCAAAGCATTATGGAGCCTACCTATATGGTCATCGGCTGTCGTCATTACAATAAAATCGTCAACGATTCCTTCAATTGAAAGGGCAAGCTGCACCATATACCGATACAAGGGAGACCGGATGCTGGAGTTGGCACATGAGCATACTCAGTTCCTTGAGGCATCATCCATTTGGATGACCTCAAAGGTCAAGCAGCCTTGGATGGTACTTGGTGGTGCGTTATGGCCTGGATGTTCATCGACAATCTATGCAAGGTGATGACCTCTTACCTTGAGTGACCTTTTGGTGACTAGGTACTTAAATTCGGTTTACATAGCAGGAGAGAAGATAACAGTGATGATGTGCTAAGCGCTTTTGAGAATATAAAAAAGCAACAGGACCATTGGTAGCTTCCATTTGAAGAGTTATCGAGAAGCAATAGGCGATCAACATGTAAATACGTCGCCAACAAAGAAACGTCGGGGAGGCGTGGACATGTACATAATGTGTGATAGCCACCCTCTCTTTCGACTGGAAAGTGCTAGTAGAAGTTTATTTCCTATGCTCAGCACTCTATTCTATAAAGCCCGGCTGGTGCTTAACACCCTCTAATTGACTTCCACCATAAGATTCCAAATCCCAGACTTTAAGGGGTACACTGCCGCAACGAATTAATCCTTTGTCATAGTAGCATATGAAGCACCTTCCAAGTATGAATGAGGAGGAGAAGGTGTTTTATTACGATGATGAAAGGAGGAGGAGGCTATTGGCAAGTGACATTTACAATGTCGATGCCACCATGTGCATATTTCCTATAACGGTGATAAAGAGGGGGAGAGAAAGTAGGAAGGATATTATGTATCTCAACAAGATAATATATATAAGGCAGGTTTTTTTCAGTAATGACTTTGAAACAAGCATCCACTCTAAATTTCTTTCTTCATCTCGATGGTTATTGGGTCATCATCATCATTGCGTATCATTCTTTTTGTCAATATCATCTTTGTCTTGGTGGCCCTGGTGGTTTCCGCTGATTCTGCTTCTAAAGAACCCGCAAAAGCAAACAAGGACGAGCCCAAAAGAATATCTTTTCATATTGGAGCTAAATGCAAACAAGCAACTGTCAGAAAACGATACACACAGGAGCAGCACGTAGAACAATCGGTTACCTTCCAGGATGACAAAGGCGATAACGCACTTGCTCAATGCCGTACGGAAAGCGGATAAGAGGGATACGATGGTTGATTACGTTGATGGCACAAGCTGCTTGTGTGACATTTTTGATGAAGCATTAACACGCCCACTTGATGATACCATTTTACGAACAACGTACCCCATGTAATATAGTTGATCCATATGAGACATATAAGCGAGTCATTCATGTAATAAAAAAAGGCCTTAAAAGACCTTTGTAGCTCGACACTTTGATGCTTCTCCATTTAAATGGCTCCCATATATAACCGGAAATGCACTATCCTTTAATTTGCATGCACATTATCTATGGCAGCAAGCACCATAAGATGACGAAGCACAAGCTTCTGCTTGATTTTGCCACCATATGCAGCAGCAGCAGCAGCAGTAGCAGCAACAGCAGGTATAATTGGGCCATACACTTTTCATATAAGACGTAGGTATAAGCGTACTTGTAATACGACACAGAAGATAATGTTTTTGCTACATCCAGCTTATTCCCTTCCACGTTTTCGTCAAGCAGTGTCAATGAAGCCAAAAATTTTATCTTTTATGGCAATGGGATCATCATTACACAGCTACAAAAGAATGCTTACTCATATTCAGATGTTTCGACCATCAAAAGAGAAAGAGCTAGAATCAGCAAACTTTTCAACTTTGATATCAAGAAGAGTCGACATTACACCCACAGACACGATCAAAGCCATATCCGGAAGGTAGATATCGGTGATACATAAGCATAGGTCGGGGTTTTGGGTAACGTTGATGTTGATGGACAAATGACCCGCTAGGATCTCTTTCCAACTTGGAATCCTTTCCATCTCCTTCTTCCTTCTTGATCTCGCGCGTGGGTTAGTCTTTTTCTTAAACATTATCCTCATGGCCAACGATACCATAAACAACATCAATATTCAAATGGATCAGCAGCAGCAGCAGCAGCAACAACAGCAACAACCTACTGTGCGTCGCACCTCTTTTAGTCAACCAAAACCCAAAGTACTTCGTCCTTTCAATACATCCGAAGTCAAAATCCTTTTATTGGAAAATGTCAACGAGACTGCCGTCAAAGCATTCAAGAAGCAGGGTTATCAGGTATGTATAATAGAAAAAAACATGGGGTGTTGGGTTTTCATTTATTGACGCTCCAAGTTTAGGTTGAAACATACAGCAAAGCGCTTGTCGGCGATGAGTTGATTGAGAAGATCAAGGATGTCCATGTCATTGGCATTCGTTCCAAGACCAAGTTGACGAAGCAAGTGCTTGATGCTGCCCACAATTTACTGGTGATTGGATGTTTCTGTATCGGGACCAACCAAGTGGATTTGCATGCAGCTGCAACCAAGGGTGTAAGTGGACATGGAATGCATGGGTTGGTTGGTTGATAGGCAAAGCTGACAAGACCCTTTATAATAGATTGCTGTATTCAATTCCCCTTTCAGCAACTCGAGATCTGTAGCTGAGTTGGTGATTGGTGAAATCATCACCTTGGCGCGTCAATTGGGTGATCGTAACCGTGAAATGCATCAAGGTGTATGGAACAAGGTATCCAAGGGATGTTATGAAATCCGTGGCAAGGTGCTCGGTATCGTTGGTTACGGCCATATTGGATCACAATTATCAGTGCTTGCAGAAGCCATGGGAATGACGGTGTACTTTTATGATGTATTGCAAATCATGCCATTGGGAACTGCCAAACAAGTCGATACGCTTGAGGAATTACTTTCGGTTGCTGATTTTGTGTCGCTCCACGTACCAGAACTTGAAGAGACCAAAAACATGATGGGAGAGCGTGAAATTATGGGATACATGAAGAAAGGAAGTTACCTACTCAACAATGCTCGTGGTACTGTCGTCCATTTGCCTTCCTTGGCTAAAGCCTTGCAATCTGGTCATCTTGCTGGAGCTGCTGTAGACGTGTATCCCAAGGAACCAGCAGCTAATGGTCCTCACTTTAAAGACTACCCCGACTTGCTCGAATCTCCCAATCTTATCTTGACACCCCATATTGGTGGATCCACCGAGGAAGCTCAGCGTATGATTGGTATTGAAGTGTCCACAGCACTCATTCGATTTATCAACGAGGGCGGATCATTGGGTGCTGTCAATTTCCCAGAGATCGATTTGCGTGCTATTCGAGAAGAAGAAAAGGTCGTGCGAGTGTTGTATATTCACAAGAATGTTCCTGGTGTCCTCAGAGAAATCAACGAGATCTTTGCAGACCACAATGTCGAAAAGCAGTATTCAGACTCCAAAGGCGATGTTGCCTATGTCATGGCCGATATTGCCGATGTCTCTCAAGAAGATCTACACAAGCTCTATGACGCTATCAATTCAACTACGGCCAATATCAGAACGCGTGTCCTTTACTAAAAGATCTCTTCATATCCCCCACCTTTTCACCGCCCCCATACTATTGCATTTGTTGTCTCGTTAGAAAAAAGTATATAAAAAGCTCCCTGTTTTCTTTTATCTGTAAGCATTGAATGATGAGCTGGAGCCATATACATAAGCAATCGTGCATCTGCTAACTTTGGTATTGGAACATAGTGTTGAAAAAGTCTACGTTTTCTCTTTTTATAATGGGGGGGAAATATGGGCTATGTACATGTTTTGGATATGTATCTTTTTTTTGTATGTTGCTCTCTATTTACGTTGGCATTGGATAATGATCATGATTGGTTATCATCGTTATTGCCCTGTTCTTGCTGCAAAAGTTTCTTGAGTAGTTGATCAAATTGAGCCAAGTCGACCATGGGTGCGGTTGTTGCTGTTGTAGGCTTATTTTCCTCCCCGGACGACGACGATGATGATGATGGCTGTTGTTGCATGGCTGTTGTGGCAGCGGTTGTCATGGCAGCGGCGTACATGTTGGCAACCATGGCTACAGCTTGTGGATTTTGCATCCATGATGTCGATTTGTGTTCTTCCTTGTCATCCTTTTGCTCACTAGCATCGTTCACAGGAGAATCGGACTCCGTAGTAGTAGTAGTAGTAGTGTCAGCAGCGGCGTCTGGTGATAAGACATCGACCATATCCATCAACTTTTTGTATCCTTGGGGATGTTGGGTTGTTGCCTTGATACGATGCACAAGCACATGCTTCACCTGATGAGCAAGTTCTTCCCGTTGTCGATCATCCAGCAGTCCTGACATGGCAAGTACTTTTTGAATGAACCCAACACCATGCACCAAATCCATCAAGATTTCTTCCAATACATCATCTCGGAATAATGTCTTGAACAACAAATGACGAGCTTCAGGTTCGGTATCTTGCTGAAGAGCCTTTAGCACAACGGTGGATCCGAGTTTGTGGGTACAGAGCTTGGCCAAAAACGGTAAGAGGCGTGGACACAGGACACGGAACTTGCCGGGGAGTTCCGGATGATCCATAAACCATGAGAGTAGCAAGACGCCATTGGTATTGGTTGCCAGCAACACAGCGTTTTGAATAATAGCAGATGCCACATAAATCTATTCACATCTTTGGTTATATTTTGTGTTTGAAACGATGTTTTGCTCCCTTACCTGTTGATCACGGGTCACAAGCGGATTTTCAAGAATAGCACGGATGGCCCGTGCACCAAACCTTCCTTGACTAATATCCCAGCACTTGCTTACAATGGCATCGAATATAAACTTGTCCTGGCTAGTGCCCATGTTGAGACAACATTGCACCACATAATTGCCAAATTGATCCAGCAGCAGAAGTGGTACATAAGATGTAATGTTTTCACGAATAAGCTGTACTTGCGAAGGTGTTGACGCATGATCAATAATCTTTTGTGCAGCCCAAGTGCCGTTCTTGTGTACACCAATCGATGCCAAATGGGGAGCAATGCGTTCCAGTAAATCTTGTTTGGTGTCATCACTGCAAAATTCAAAGATCCTTTGCACCACAGTATTGCCGATATAATCTACATCATCGACATCCACAATGAGTGACTCTATTCAAGAAATAAAAAGATGACGAAATGCTTTGCTTACCACTACACAGCTCGACAATATCATCGCGACATTCCATGGCCAAACTCTCAGCTTCTTGAGTCGATACGGACCCAGAATCCAACACCTTTCGCATCTCGCGTAATCGCATGACGTCCACTTTACGTTCAACCATTGGCTCAGGAACAGAAGGGATAACAGTGCTGTAAATGATAGGTTCATGTTCCTCCGTTAGGTCATGAGCACCTAGTTGTTGCATCATAAATCGACGTTCAGTCACCATAGCCTTGTGTAAATCAGGTGTTTCTTCATCCTCTTGCTCCTCCTTATTGGTATGCTTCATTAATCGAGACATCATCATGGCTGTAGCCCATTGTGTGGCTTGGTATGCTTCAGGAGTCATAGCATGGCTATTGCCACCACCACTAGCACCATTCAAAGATGAAGAGGATGATTGTTGTTGTGCTGAACCATTGGTAGTAGCCGTTCCTGTCATCCAATCTTGTCCGATACCACCACCTTCTTCATTGGCTGACGGCACCTTTGCAAATCCAATACGTACAGTGCCGGTGCCGGGTCCAAGGATTTCTTTGTTTTGCAAAGACTTGCGTGCACGAACAGCATCTTCTTGATGCTCAAAGTTGACGAAACCACAATTCTTGTGTGACAAGACACGCACCGAATCAATGGCACCAAAGGATTGGAAAATGGCGCGAAGGATTGCTGGATTCATGTTGGCTGGTATATTACCCACCCCTATAATCATCATGATGTAGGTGAGTGTCCATTCTCTTTTTCTGTTATAATATAACTTACATAATGCTCTTGTAGGACCTTGTGCATTGGGACCAGCTTCATTGGTAAGTGCCATAGCCAAGTTGACATCCGCTTTGCCATATCCCACACGAACAGGTGTTCCTGCTAGCATGCTTCCCAACCTTGTTTCTAGATCATTCTTTGCAGCTATGGCCGACTCCACGTCATTGAAATTGACAAAAGCACATTCTTTGTCGGATAGGATACGAGCACTTTCAACATGACCATAGTCCGAAAACATGCGAATGAGATCGGGTACGCTGACAGAGGCATTGATATTTCCCAGCCATAAGGCACGTGAAGGTATTTGTGCAGGTGCAGAAGGTGGAGATGAAGAAGAAGATGGCTCCATGATGCTTGTCTGTTGGGCATAAAAATCCTAGATGCATATTAGGATTAGTATTAGAATGAGATTTCATGATGAATATGCTCTATCTTTACCTTTGTGGCAGTCATTTCGGAAAGTTCACTCAATTGACTGTGGGAACCAATGCGACTAAACCCCCGAGATGTGCCTCCTCCTCCACCACCTCCTCCGAGTTCAGGCAAATTACCACTGCTACGTGATCCTCTCAATGCTCGTTGTTGGAGTTGCTGTTGTTGATGCTGTTGTTGGAGTCGTGCTTGTAATGCAGTCATAGGTATTGGAGGTGGTTGATGATGATGACTACTGGTCATATCGAAAAAGTTTATGCTGCCATTGTCTCCGGGAGCAGGTATCATTTCTATTCCACCATCCATCATTCCTAAACTGATAGCCCTTGGTCTTTGTTGCTGCTGCTGCTGTTGTTGTGCAGTGGTTGTGGTTGTAGCAAAAGGAGTAAATGATACAGCAGAAGGATGAGGGTGATGAGAAGGATGATGAGGTGGTGGTGGTGGATGATGGGGATGGTGATGCTGATGATGATGAGGATGAGGAAATGGTGGGCGACCTGCAGCAATGGTGTATGCACGGTTCCGCTTCAAATCATCCGACAAAGTATCCAATAAAAGTGAATAAGAAGATGAACCCGATCGACTACGTGTCGTTGCAGTTGTTGCTGTCGCTGCATCCGATGTTGGAGTATGATTATTCTCATCGTCTAAGCCAAGTGATGCTAACGTGCTTGCCACTGTACTCGAAGCATTATCATCCACAGAGCTACCGGACTCATAGGGTGAATAAGGTGAAGGTGTCACTCCAGCAAAAAGTGACGCTGTCGATCCCGACCGATTCCGCGTTGCTTGTAAATGGAGATGGCTGCTATTGGCTGTTGTGGTGGTGGAAGGAATGTTGCCGTTCCCATGAATGTCGACATAGGTCGGCATAGTGTCGGCTCGTGCACGCCGGAGAGGTGGCTGCTGCTGTTGCTGCTGTTGTTGTTGCTGGTTTTCCATGGAAGACGAACCAAAATGTGACATGTGCCCCATGGAATTTCTTGAGTGTGTTGACAAAAATAAAGAAAAGAAAGAGAGGGAGAGAGAGAGAGAGAAAAAAAAAAGAGAGAGAAAAAGATGCGGAACAAGCACCCGTCAATACCAGAATGACTTTTTGATATAACATACACACACACGCTCACACACACAATGTAAACAATACCCCAACGTACCTCATAAGCATAGGAGATGTGTCTGAAGAAGACATTCCAAGATGAACGGAAACATCCTTGGCATTATACTTGCGTGTATTGGACGCTTCATTCACCCAAGGAAAGTCCATGGGTACCAATACACTCAAAAGAAAACAAGAGGAAGAGACAATACACACGCACGTCCCGGTGGGAGCATAAATACTCCTCCGTGAATACTCAGCTAAGGAAAAAGTTTTGGCCCACCGCTTCATTGTGCCGTACGTGTGTCTGTACCTGTGGTGTGCATTAACAACATCCATGGTCCGGTCTCTCACCAAACAATTACATCCATCAACAATGGTATATTCTAGATTATTGCTACACCACCCTTTCCTTATTATCCATCACGTGATATATGCACCCATTTACCAGCAGCATGAATTTTATATAGTATGCTACAAATTTCTTCTACCGCTGAGCTATTGTGATGATGCAAGTGGCCATGTTGATTGCTCTTCATGAGCTGGCTTCGTTGCTCGTTGTGTCCACTCATACCATTCTGACCAATCCATAGATGATGATAAGCTTGCAAATGGATTATTGGGATGATTCCGAAACACGACGTTACTGTTGCTGGCATTGGCTGTCGGCTGTCGTTGTTGCTCCAATGGGATCATATTGTTGCTCAAGTTAGTCGTGGAATGAAAAGGTTCTTGAATGCTGTTGTGGTATGAATGAGGCAAGGAAAATGGACGATCAGTGGTAGTGAGAGACATGCTGGTGGGAGTAGTAGTAGTAGTAGTATTGTACAAGCCAAATGGAGTAGCCGACGATGATGATGAAGATGATGCATAAATGGATGGTGTTGGTGTTGCAGGTTGATGTGAAAGCTGATGCGTACTTGTCGATTTAGATGGATGTGCCTTATATATATTTTGCTGTTGTTGATTGAAAGAAGCCGACATAGATTGCAATGTTTCAAGTTTAGAGTAAGAAGCCATATCTTGGAGCATGTGATCCAATTCCTTTGGGTCATCTGGTACATTGTATCCAAATTGTTTGAGCGTATAAATTTCCTGACTAGCGGGTGTAGCTGTGTCATTGCATCCATCAGTCAAAAGATAGCCCATTATAATCAAAGTACTGTACTTACTATTTTGCATAGCTGAAGTGGACATGTCAACGGGCTTGCCTTCTTTCAGATGAAGCAACGGCTGCTGAGCCATTGTTGAAGAGGTATCAAGCATCGTGTTCCACGATTCTTCGTCATTGTTATGATTCCTGTGGTTGGTAACGGCTTGAGGTGGATATCCATCATTGGCAGCAGCGGGTTGTTGTTGTTGTTGTTGTGTAAAGGCATTTGGATCATTGTTTTGTTGTCCATTATTCTGAAGTCCCAGATCAGCTTGTAGAGCCTCTGTAATAAGCCCTACGACATCATAGAGCATCTTGCTAGCTGTCGACATGCTTCGTAATCGTTCAACAACACCCATAGCCCTACGTAACTCGGTACGGCCTGGTGCAGAAATGCGGCCATCGGGATTGCGTGCATTGTAAATATGAATCAAACAAAATTGAAAGATGGGATAAATGTTGAATGCGTATGGAAACATAACAAAGTCCCGCTTTGTCATTTGGTCGGCGATATGGATTCCTCGACTCGCTGCACTTGTGCTAATCCTAAATGAAAGGTAGGATGGTCGATCTTGTGCAGCAGCTCCTGTAGCATAGATTCCTTGCCTTTCGATAAATGGACGATGAAGTAAGATAAGACATGCAAAGTAACAGAGTAGAATGGATGCTATGACATAGATAACGTTAAAATGTCATTGTAAATGCGATACTATTCCACCTCGTTTTACCTATGCTTGAGGCAAAATATCCTTTTTGATCGTCAAAATCCCGAAAGTTGGTATTCTCCAGTGCTTTAGGAAAGCCAAAGCGCCATTGTGTCAACTCGTGATCGAGTTGTGTAACAATGGCGTCACTGCCCTGCATGATCGAATACTGCTGAGCTCTTGGCGTATAGAGTCCCTGCAGGATGCGGCCCAAGATTTCGGATAATTTGATAAGCTGAATGAATAGCTGATAAAATTCGATTTCTCCTTGAATGGATTCGGGTCGAAATGTGGCAGATGGGAAACGTGGCGTCGCATCATCGTCTTCATCCTCAGGTTCATCGAGAACTTCCTTCCAGCTGACCGATGGATTTGGGTATGTAACGTCGTTATCCTGTATTTGGTAAAAAGGCGTCAGATTATCAACGAAAAGAACAATAGAAAGGACACGATTTACCTCCTCACGAATGCTGACAGGTCGCCCTAATGCCGTTGCCTGGAAACGATCCGAAATATGTAAAGCCCACCATACTCGTTTTCGTAGCTCCTTTTCACTGTCAGGGATATCCCATTCATCACAACAACGATTCAACCCAAATCCTTGAGCCTATAGTATCCCATCAAAATATAAATAAAGCTTGCATAAAAAGCACTCTACCATTACTTACTACTCGGATGGCCTAAACCCAAGCATAGGTTAGCTTCCTTGCTTAATAAAGTGAGCCACGCCTAAGCTTACCAACCCATTTAATATCCATGCAGTAGACTCTTTGGCATTGATATGGCTGCTTGTGTTGTGTAGCAAGAGCATGGCTTGGACTTTGGAAATAGACGACGACCATGCGCTGTTGGTGACTGCACTGGATGCTTGTTCAAAAAATTGATAGCACCACTGTGAAGGCACATCCCAAGAGACATCAGGTGGAACATAGCGACCCTTGCTTCGTTGCCTTTTCGATTCACATACGAGATAACGAGAAGCCGCGCCAAACATGGCATTCAACAAATCAGCCGACGGATATGTATCAGCTTGATCACGATATTGTTTGAGGAACTCAGTCTTGTTGACGACTGGAAGGATTGGATGGACATTTAAAAAATAGCTATGTTATCAATACCAAATGATCCAACATGTGAGATGGCTGCTGCTGTAGTTGCGTAATACAATGATCAACTTACATTTGAAGCAAGCGATCACTTGTATGCCGATCGGCACCTGTGTTAGAATAGATCCAAAAGTTGACACCTGTTTGCCGTTGAAAAAAGAGCTCTGGGTTGATTGTTTGTGGCCGTTCCTCACAGCCAATGTCAGGAGATGCACCCGTGGTACTACTATGAGCCATCATTTGCACGACTTGGCGACCAAATAATCGATAATGTACACCTGAGGTTCCCAATTCATCCAAACGACCCGCAGGGATCTTGTACTGAAACAATTGTTGTATCAATGATGTGTCTCCAATGAGTCGTACACGATCAGCTAAGGCGCCTCGTGGTAACTTCCGACAATACAGTAATGGATCGCCATTGGATGATGTCTTTTTCCCTCGGGCCGTCAGTGATGCCGCTGACATTGTTGGTGATAACTTTTGCTGTTCAGCTGTCTGATCCGCCAACAAACGTTCAATTCTTTCGATGCGTGTCTCCAAGGCACCGATATATCTATCATCATGTAATATAGATGTATGAGCCATGGTTTGACACCAAAGTTCAATTTTCTTTACCCTTTTGGTGGGCCACGCTTCTTGGCACTAAAAGATAAAATGCCATGATGTCAATTTTCTACCACAATCATTATGACACAATCACTCACCTTTGGTTAAACTCGCATGGTGTACCTGCATCTATACAATTGCTACATGCAGTTCCTGGTGTTGCATGGCATTTGACCTTCTTTTTTCTACACATGTCACTATATATCATGCTATCAGTCAACACTTTTTTTTGAGACGGCGGGGAAAGATATAGCATACCATGCTCGGGTAATACGCATTCGTTTGCCGACACGTCGACTTGGTTCCTGATTTGCAAGCAGCCCATTGTCCAATGAGGCTGCATTCATAGCAGTGTTTGCAGCAAGGAATGAGAGAGAGAGAAAAGCAAAAGAGAACGCGCAGGATTTTTGGCTCGAGCTCTTTCCAAAAAGATATAATTATGAAAAGGTTCTGTATCGGGGTTGGCGGAACAATGATTCCCCTTGCTGATGGTGTCGCAATGTTTACCCGTTTGTATGTACCAGGTAAACTTTTACTCTTGGCACGAAGCCCTAGAACGGCCGATGTACCGAGTTGTTGCTATGGATACACTACTTGGTACGTTATAAGATGGATACGCCCCCATGCTGAACATGTTGTATATTCAATAAATATCACTTGGTCCTCACCGCTCATATGTAACGAAATGATTTATCGTTGAGCTACTTATGAAGTTGAAAGTATGACATTTTCTTAGTCAAAAGTCGTCGGCGAACTCTTAAAGATATACCCAGCTGTCAAACCTTAGCATGGATGTACGTGTGGAATACATGTATATGACATACACCACAACAGCTCATTGTTTAGACCCCCCAGCAACTTGAAGTCTACACAAAAAGAAGAGGTCAAGACTCGATTGTCATCATGCAGCCATACATAGTTTAGGGATATCACTGATACTTCTTGGATCATGTTTTATTTGGTTGCTTTGTACAATAAACCACAACTCCAAACCAGCAATGTCCTTAATACTCGTATTGGGTGTAGATGGATGCAATGACGACATGGCCATATGGTGTACCTGAGTCATTTATTATTATCAATTGCATGAATCCTTATTATACTGCTAGGTCAAAGCATTGGATCATTGTACTAAATGCATGTCGTACATTATGGATCGTTGGACCTCCTGCACCACAAAGATAGTCATTCTTGGTATGAGTTCATTGTCCTATAGGAGATAAAGAAATGGTGGCTATGGTTCCATGCATAAAAGGTACTCGATGTTGTGGCACATGCAATGTCGGAAGTACACCGCGTCTTTCTCCTCCCTCTCCCCTCTCTCTCTTTCTCTTTTTTTTTGTTCACCGCCCTTGAAAGCTTGTTCCCTTGTTTGCTGTGTGAAGCTTAAACAGAGGACAAGAAGGTGTTTCTTTCAATCTACTTTACACCATCCCATCTCTTATCCCGATGCAAAACGTCAATGGAGTGCCTGTTCACCGTGATGATCCAGCTTTATTCTATCGAGGTTTGACACATGAGCCTACATGGTTCAGTGCACAAGGTGGTGTATACCGGTGTCAAGACCGTCAGAACCCGAATATCCAAGTTGCTATCAAAAAGTATCTTGTCGAGGAAACCGAACGCCATGCCGATCTATTCGTGATGCCAAAGGAGCTTGTGGAGAACGAGATTTACACCATGACCAACTGTGTACACCCCAACATATTGAAATTGAAGAGCGTCTATCTACATGAAGAATTCGTCTATTTGGTGATGCCTTATTTTAATGGTGGATCGTTACAGCAATACGTCTTTGATCATCATTTGACAGTGGGTCAACTCGTGTACATCATTCAAGCAGTAAGTTAGGGCGATGATGATGATGATGATGGCGACTCTTATGTTGGATAATTAACCTCCATGGATGAATATAGATTGCTTCTGGATTAGCTGAAGTTCATGGACATGGCTACATTCATCGAGACATCAAATGTGACAACATCTTCCTTATGCAAGAAACCAACGAGATTGTGATTGGCGATTTCGGCGTTGTGTCTGTGTCACCTGCTGCAGATTCGGATGTGGAAGAAGCTGGTGTCGTTCTCTTTTGGGCTCCTGAATTGGTTCAACGCAAGATTATCAATCGTAAGATTGACATCTGGGCATTAGGCATTGTCATTCTGGAAATACTCAATGGTGGCAAAGCACCTTATGAAGATGATAATCTGACCGAGGATGAGGTACGTGTGTTATCCAAAAGTCATATCATGTCACAAACTTACCACGCATGAAAAATAGATCAAAGATTGCATTCTGAATAAGGGAACTCCTAGCTATCCACCCGACTTGCCTCCATTATTGGTCGATCTTTTGGATCAATGTCTTGACGTGGACTCAAAGTCTAGAATATCTGCAGAAGACATTCTCAAGGTAACATATCCATCTATCTCCTGGCTTTGATTATTAACCTGATTCTTTGTGTATATATAGCACCAATTCTTACAAAAGTACCAAGCTGAACCACTATTTCCAGCCACGCCCATTGAAGAGAATGCAACATCAACGCTCGAGGATAAGGATGTCGTGTCTGCTGATGAGACGATTGCCATGCAAACTGCTATGGAAAAGTTACAGGATTTGGAATCATCACTGAACGAAGAAGAGAATGCGCCAGCAGCAATAAACACCAAAGAGGATAAGGATCCAGCGACATCTATGGAATCATTGGCACCATCGTCGGATAGCAACAACCAATCATCATCATCCTCATCCATTCGTCGACAGCGAAAACGACTACCTGGTGTATCAGATATCCGCCGTTGTCGTATCCCATTGCGTGCTTTTACATTGACAGAAGAAACGGATGGATCTGCAACTGCTCAAGAAAAAGTGCTACGTGTGCTACGAAAACGACAATCCATCTCGAATGCATGCTGGGGTCAAGGATCAAAGTTGCCCATGTTTAAGAACATCACCCCACCACCATCTCCTTCACCTCCCAACAAAAAAGACTCAACTCAACGAGGCAAATCGCCAGCAACACAATCTCGGCTATCACAAGACCAACAACAACAAAATACGACTACCACCACACGATCAAAGCCGATGCGGAAACCCTCCTTGGTACGATCCAATACAACACCTGCTGCATCCCTTGCCTTTAAAAAGACATCGCCAACACCATCGCAACAACCACCACAACAGCAACAGCAACCAACCCATGAGAGGAAATATGCATCATTGCCAAGGAAACCTGCTTCTCAACAAGCTACCACAACCACCAAGGCTAAAAGTTTACCACGACCCAAAGTGATTCGACAACAATCGACACCCATGATAGATGGTCAATATTCTTCACCCACCACGACTCGTATCCACCGATTCGGCTATCAATCTTCATCCGAGAAAAAGAGACCTGTTTCTATGGGATCCTCGAAGAATCGGCAATCATCAAGCACTAGCAAAAAGTTGCATTCGGACACTCATCAACAACAACCATCTCAACTGAAACCGCCATCATCTATTACCATCAAAACTACAACAGAAAACAATGCATCCAATACAGTACATCGTAGCAATAGCAGCAGCAATACATCATCTGACAGCAATTTCAAGAACGTCAAGGTGGTTCGAGTGCGTTAGAACATATTCTCTCCCGATACCTATTTGAAATAGTGATTCCCATTCGCCATACGTCATTACCCACCCACCATCAACACTCACTTACCAATTACCAAGCCATCGCATCTCATTTCAACCCCTTCTCGAATTCAAGTTTTATATACCACAGCATTATTATGTTCTTGGATATGATAAAGATTCTCCCATTAAAGGCACATATCATTGAGATGAAGGATCTCATTTACAATCTGTGTGTGCTGGAGCCTACAATGTATGTTACACTGCTTGGTTCGTACGTGTGTAAAATGAAATAGCTAGCTTAATGGATACCCAACGCATTATGCCATGTAAATGAAAATTGTCTTGAATTAGTTTGTGGAGATGTGATACAAGCATTGTTTCCATATGTTTTCACATGCCAATTGTGCTCCCAAATAAATCATTCAGGTACACACGCACATACACATAGGCTTGATCTTCCCAACCCCAACGTTTGGTAACAGAGGATAGTGATGCGCTCGTTTTCACACAGACACATCATCAATACACAAGCGCCAATGATCTTGCCGCCATGAGAAACTTTTCTGTCAATGATTGTGTTACATAGCTGATAATGACTTGACTGCTAACGTACCATCCGCCATGATCACTTGCCCATATACTACCTTCAATCAATTATGGCGTCCGTCGCGTTCATTGTACTTCATTTTCGCTTACAAGTTAGATTCCTTTTTTTCCCATGACACAGACAAAGACATCGAGTATAAAATGAATCGTCAAGGGCAGCAACCTTGGACATTCGTTGTCAAGTAATCGTCTTCAACAAGCGATCCTTCTTCTTCTTCCTTCATTATCACCAGCAGCCCAGTCCAATCGTTTTACCAACAACTCCAATGAAGATCCATACTCTGGTTATCTTTTTAGCCTTTGTGCATTCTTCCTTTGTGATGGGTGTGCCATTGAAAAGACAAGACAATTCAACAACAACATACAATCCCGAAGCCAAGGCAATCAAGATGAATGGACCCCTTCCCAAGGGAACTGATACCATCTACACGCAAGCCAAAAATGCCACCACGTATCCATCCAGCGTAGCCAAAGCCATGTCTGAAGCGGCAGCATCCAATGATGTACGCATTGCAAGTGAAGCCGAGATCCAAACATTGACCTATTATACAACATTGTCAGCAAACGTCTATTGTCGTACGGTGATCCCTCTTGGCCAATGGGCTTGTCCTCACTGTGATGCTGTATCCGATCTCAAAATCACAAAGACCTTTACTACGTTGGTCACTGATACCAATGTTTTGGTGGCTGTTGGTAGCAAGGAAAAGACCATTTACGTTGTTTTCCGTGGTACAAGTTCGATCCGTAATGCCATTGATGTGAGTAAAAAGATAGAATCCTAGTACAAGGTGGAACATGTTCTCATTTGCTTTTGACTCGATTAGGATATTGTCTTTGCACCGGTTGATTATCCACCCGTCAATGGGGCCAAAGTGCACAAAGGTAAGGGCATCACATATACACTTTTGGTCCCCCACACTTGTAACACTAATTTTGTTGTATTATAGGTTTCCTCGATAGTTACAATGAAGTGCAAAAGGATCTTGTCAAAGAAGTGGAAGCGCAGGTCGCTCAATATCCCGATTATAAACTTACAGTGACCGGGTATGTACATACTAACAATGGCCTACATACATACCTTGATCCATTGATTTACATATCTTGTGTATATACTTTAGCCATTCATTAGGTGGTGCTACAGCTGTGCTGTGTGCTCTTGATCTCAAAGACCGTGGTCACGATGTTTCGCTTTACACGCAAGGACAGCCTCGTGTGGGTACACCAGCTTTTGCCAACTACGTGGTGGGCACCAAGATCCCCTATCAGCGTCTTGTCCATAAACGTGATAGTAAGTGGATATGTAACCCTTTTGCTTTATCAACAGCAGCACGTGACTGACATAACATGATGTCTAGTTGTGCCGCATCTTCCTCCAGGTGCATTTGGATTCCTTCATGCTGGTGAAGAATTTTGGATTGTCGATGATGATCCAACTACTGTTCGTAAGTGAAAGCTTAACCCACATCGTCAAAGTAAAATTCACTTACATGCCATTCTTCGCCATGCATAAAGGTGTTTGCCCTAATGGAATCGAAACTGACGACTGCGCCAATTCGATTGTCCCATTCACTAGCGCTCTTGATCACTTAAGGTATGGTATATAGGATGCATACGTTGTCTACGAGGTTCTAAAAAGTACCTCTTCTTCTTACTATTATGCAGCTACTTGAACATCAACACTGGCTTGTGTCTTTAAGCAACATGCCGGCCATGATCCATAACATTCTTTTTAGTCACACTCCCCCAGTTGTTCCCCTGTTGTAGTGCTCTCTTAGTTGTGGTATCCATAAAAATATCTTGTTTATTGTTATATCCAGAATATAGTGCAAAGAGTGGGACACATACAAGGGATCTTGGGCACAGGTAGTCCAACAGCTGCTGGATGTGATGTCGCACGAGATGCTTGCCAGCGCTTATTCCGATCACCCAATCCAGGCCAGCAATTGTGTATCGCTTTCTCGCTCTATTTTACACGCTTGACCGAATTCATACAATGTCATTGGCTCGACACCTTGCACGTCCTTTTTGTCGTCATTTGGCATTGATTGCACGCCGATCGGCTGTTGCTGCACCCAATGCCATGGTCAAAACAAACACCATGCGTACCGCCGTCGTTCCTGGTAACCGATCTTGGGTCATGTCTCAGCATTGCTATTCGACGGGCGTTACCTATACAGCAACGTAACGTTTTCAAGCCAAAGTTTGGAGTGTGTATTGTCACATTACTTATCCTATATCAATGTAGGCCCATGAACATTGACACATACCACGATGTCTCTGATACAACGCTCGATCACCTGGATGAATACCTAGAGAATTTGGGCGATGAATTGGACTTGGATGGATTTGATGTGGAGTATGCGGTAAGTGTGTAATGTGGGATATGGGTCTACAGCCAAGGTGCTCAACAATGGATTCTAGCAAGGCGTCATGACCATCAAGTTGGGAGCACATGGCACCTATGTCATTAACAAACAACCACCCAACCAGCAGATTTGGTTATCGTCGCCAAAAAGGTAAGCTACGCAAAGTGGGATGGCAACCGTAGGATGGCAACCGTTGTCATGCAGTTAATTTACTATGGTATTATAGTGGACCCAAACGATACGACTGGGATGGCGAAAAGAAGAAATGGTTTTACCAACGCGATAACCATACATTGGATGAATTGCTCAATACCGAGTTATCTGAAGTCTTTGACAAATCCATTGATGTATTTGAAGGGCTCGAAATCTAGATATCAATAAATGTATAAAGCATCTTGACAATGGCATTCGTTGGGTTCGATTTCTTTCACTCTCTCGGCCTCCTTCTATTACGTGCTGTGAAATGTGTGATATCTATGCGTGATGCTGCATGAGGTGATGACGGCTACTAATCTAGATTAGAGGGTTTGGCCATGTGCGGGGAACATCGGGTCACAGCATATAAAGCTTCAACATTGGTACTAGGATAAAATTAAAGCTGTGGTTGTACTGCTGTTGATCTTTTTATTGCATATCACATATACTGCTATCCATTGGAGACGAATATGGGTGATCAAAGTGAAGGAGAAGGAAGCCTTAAAGTCAGCTGCAGCACATTTATGCCTTTCTTTCTCTCTCTTTTCCTTGCATATACGTATGGCACATGTACCTCCGCATAACTCCTTACGGTCAGTTACAGCCAATTCCTCTTCTAGTGTGTTTGGTCTTTCGTTGAACAAACATGGGTTATCGTTTCAAAAGCCTTCTTCGTCTCCACACAATGGTCGCATTGCCGCTCTTCCTCCACTTCAACTGACTGTGCCTGTTATTGGTGGTGAACAAGAATCTCCGAGTGCATCTCGTTCTTTCTCTTCGGACACATTCAAGTTGCAAAAGCAGAAACAAAAGGAAACAGCCCATCGACCTGCCATCATGAGCAGTACGGCCACTGTCGATTCTTATTTTCAACGCACAAAACAACAACAACAACATACGATACCAGCAATAGTGGAGAGTAGCCAGTCTCTTGTATTTGCAGCAGGAACACTTCATACAGCAGTACGGCGATGTTTAGCACTATGCACTGGCAGCAATATCAATGGGGACCTCGACACTCTATCAGATGCGCTTGGTAAATCCAGTATATCGGTTGAGGAATTGGTTCAAGCGTTGGAGGAGCATGATAACAATCGACTTGCCATTGAGAAATATGCGTCTGAATGTATACGGCATTTGCAAGTACTATGTGGCAGCTTACAACAACTAGTACCATCCCTTGTACCATGCTTGGATCCTCGATTTGCACGACATTTATTATTGACGATTCATGGCACCACGGTTGATATCAAAGAGGCCTGTGAGACATTACAATCATCCACACCAAAACCATCATCTCAACAACAACAACACCTTTTATCTCCCGACAATGCATTCAAACAACAACCTTCTTCTCCTCATCCACCACCTTACCTTCGAACACGTTCGCATAGTGAATACGCTACAGCATCTACAGCATCATCATCACCTCTGGATGACCGTGATCGATCTCAACTCCATACCCATCTTAAACTTGCTGTCACCCATTCATTACACGTGACTGATTTACTCAAAAAATCCATTGATGATACGGTTGCCAAGGACGACTGTGCACCTACACTACGACAAAAGCTTTTGAATTTGGGACAACAAGCTCAACAAGCCGCTGGCATGGCTATACGTTTGGATCAAGGATTACAACGCATCATGAATAAGGATACCACAGCATCACCATCATCATCATCGACGATAGAAGGAAATAAGGCATTTTGGGAAGAGACGAATGAGTATCTCAAGGTGATTATATCAGTCATGAGAGGCATGCAGTCTATTTCTACCCAAGAGGATTTTGGATGGCCCAAAGCAGTCAAGCAAGGATGTTTGCAAGTGACACGTGTTACAGCAGAGGTAGCCAAGGTGTGGAATCGATATAGTGCATCCTTTACTAGTACCAATGGCGAAGCTGAACCTACTATTAGTGGAAAACAACAAGATGAGAATAAAACTTGCTCTAGTTCTCCCTCGTATTCAGATCAATAAAAAAGTGTTTGCGACTTTTTGTAAAAAGAATCGATGATGCATCAAAAAATGATATATTATTATACATGTTTTAGGCGAGTGATTTCTCAATGGAGAGAGCAGTATCCACAGCTTGAACAATACGGTCGATTTGATCATCGGAAGGTGGACGAAGTGGGCATCGAGGAAGACCTCCCCAACCAAGTACGCGGTTCATTCCAGCCTTGACACCAGGGTTGCCATACCAACGGGCAAGTGCATCATCAGGCTCAACGAGCTGTTGTTGCAATTGGGTAGCCGCTGCAAGTTTGCCACTTTCAAATAATCGCTGTACTTCAACGCATGCACGAGGTGCCACATTACCGAGACCAGGTACCACACCCACTGCACCCACTGCCAATGCAGGAAGGAAAAAGTCAGCTGAACCAGCAAGCAATGCAAAGTTGTCTACAGTACATAAAAGCATAAGTCTCACCGTTTAACCTTATCTTTTCCTATGACTTTTCTTTTTCTTACCTTCAGGCTTGATACGTGCACCAAGATAGCCAACCTTGCCAATATTACCATCAGTGCCTTTGACACCTACAATGTTTGGATGTTTGGCCAACTTTGCCAGACTTTGGACGGTGATATCCACCCCTTGTGTGACACCAGGATAGTTGTAAATCACGACAGGCACGGGACTTTGATCAGCAACACGGGTAAAGAAAGACTCAATGGCTTCACTATCGACATTGCCGCGATAATAAGAAGGGGGTAAGACAAGCACGTATTCAGCACCTGCATCAGCAGCTTGCTTGGTGAGCTCAATGGTGTGACGCGCTGAACCAGCGCTGGCACCTGCAAGCACCTTGATAGAACTATCATATTTCTTCACGAGTTCAGCACCCTTGGAAATGACTTGACGTCGTTCTTCATCAGAAAGATGGACGGCCTCGCCCATTGAACCGAGAAAGATAATGCCAGCAAGGCCCTTGTTAGATAAATATTGGATGTGCTTTTCAAGAGCATCAAAGTCGAGGTCTTCATTATCCTTGAAAAAGGTGGGAATAGGAACGAATACTCCCCGTCCAAGTGGTGTGCCGACTGCCATAGTATATGTAAATGTGTGTGGAAAAGAGATGTGTGAGAGAGTTTAGCATGGGAACCTGAGGCTTTATACAATGCACTTTGGGTGGTAGCCATTGGCGGGTTGCTGCCGGAGTTTTCACAAGGAGAAAAGGAAACCTGAAATTTTCCGGATTGGTACAGCTGCTCTATCAAAATGTTCCGCATGCACTAGATCTTTATGTATATCGCTTTCGAGGATGTCGCTTATACACAATCACTTAATAAACATCTCTATTCTAGAATGTATTGCTTAACTACATGTTATCTCAATTTAATACGCGCACGCGCACAGTTATTGTATGCCCAATCGTGGGTTAGTTTCTGTACATGGCGGTTTTATAGCTTGTAGTGATACTACGTATACGAAATATATATCAAAACCGCATCTCTTAGCAACATGATAGATCATTTTTATTTCAAGTGTCGTCGAACGATAGCTAATTTAAGGGTGAAGGGATTCATGCAATCGTGTTCACGTGATGAGGTCATGGTGGTCGTCACAACAACCGTAGTAGCAGCATGAAGGCTCCGAACGATCCGTCAACTCGTGTCTCCCTCTCCTTTTATCAATGAGCTTTCGAAAGCGCAACGCCGATCAGCAACCGAAACTACCTCCTGGATCACGCCTTTCTGCATACAATGGAGCACTTCTCATTTCAACGGGTGTGCCTTCTCTTGACGACATTCTAGGTGGTGGTCTCCCTGTTGGCACGGTCTTGTTGATCAAGGAAGATCGCGCCACGACCTATGCACAGCTATTATTGAAATACTTTATGGCTCAAGGCATTGCTTCGGGACACCAATGTGCATTAGCTTCACTCGATGAGGATGGCAACGAGTTGCTACGTAACTTGATGTGGCTGGCTACTTCTGATACCGATGTGGACGATCACGACGAAGGAAGCAAACTAGCTGGTGGACGTAACGCACGCACTGGAGATGATCGACTCAAGATTGCTTGGAGATATGCACATTTGAAAAAGTTCGAGTCAGGTGTTCGCACAGGTAAATAGCAATCAATGGGACATGCATAAAGGAGGTTTGTTGATATAATGGATGTATAGCTTCTCCACAATCACCACCACCATCTTCCAATACAAGTGACAAGAACAAAGCCGACACATCATCATCATCATCGACATCAACAACAACAGCCTCCAATGAACCAAGGCCTTATTGCAGTTTGTTCGACTTGACAAAACGAATTCCTGAATCAGTGTTGGATGAAAGCAAGGCCACTGTCTTAGCACCTACAGCTGCTGGCATTCAAGATGAAAGCGACGATGATTATTGGACATTGATACAAGACATTCGTAAGCTGATTGTAGAAAACAATTTCAGGTAAGCATGGCAAGGGGAGAGAGGATTGAAGGAGATGGAGGATCGTGTTTCTAAATACATCAACAGCTCAGCCCTACCTGCACCACCCAACACTACACGCAACGTGTTACGAGTTGGTATTCATTCTTTGGCGTCTCCCAGCTGGCAATCCAAGACACCTCATGTAAGTGGAATAGGATGATTACCCTTCGATTGATTATTTACTGGTATATGAATATATACTTAGGATCTCTACAAGTTCTTCCATGCATTACGTGGCTTGTTACGTTTCTCTTTTGGTGCTGCTGTGGTGACCATTCCCGCTTATCTCTATGATGAATCTCCCAACTTTATTCGACGTATTGAGCACATGGTGGATGCCGTGGTTGAGGTGGAATCGTTTGCAGGTAATTGAAACATTTTAGGAAGGTGGATAAGGTTTAATCTCATTACGTTGTTGTTGATAGGATCCAAGATACACAATGAAGCATCCTATACACAAAATTACCATGGCTTCTTTTATGTACACAAGTTACCAGTCATCAATTCGTTGCTTCCACCTAGCACCAAGTTATCAGTGTTATCCGCAGGCGGTAGCAATGATTTGGCATTCAAGCTTCGACGTAAACGTTTTGCCATTGAGACATTCCATTTACCACCTGAAGGAGGTGTTAGTGAGAGACGCACCGAACCACCACCATCATCATCAACATCATCATCATCATCTTCGGATTCTAAAAAGGAAAAGAAATCAACGCCTCGACGCATTGGCTGTGGTGGCTCTGGTGTACCCGGGAAACAAGATCCGTTAGAGTTCTGAAAATAGTAATCCTTCGTGTATAAAAAGAAGAAAATGTATTGTTTTTGCTCAGCCCAATCCATCCTCTCTTCCTTCTTCTTTCCCCTTGTTCCTTGTACATATTTGCATATAATGGCATCCGACTTGCCACAATTCAAATCTGAGACTACCACTACGACACGACGATCTCTACCACCTAGACTTAACAAACGAATACTGGTGACTTTGGCAGTATCCGGCATCTTTTTCTTACTATATTTGAATGCTCGAGTCACCACACCATCATCATCCGGCCCTCAAGATAACCAGCCACAACAAGTGAATGACCCTAATCTCGCACCTCCACCACCCAATGGCAATGTCATTGTCCCATTGCCACAAGACGAAGACGAAGACGACGGCCAGGATACAGTACCCGATTTATTATCTGAAGGCGACGAGGAACAACAAGAAGAGGATAATGTCCATACATCGAATGAGATCATCAATACATCCAACCACTACAAGTATTTGGTAGTCATTGCATCCACTGCCGACCAAATGACACGTCGACAATTGATTCGAGAGAGATACTTTGGCTTACGCGACAACTTGCTTCCTTGTATGCGATTCAATGCGGATACAATGTATACGTTCTGGATCCATGGTGGGAGTGTCACTCCACGTACAGCTGAACGTCGACGTTATGAAGCTGAAAAGATGGAATGGAATGATCTTGAAGAGCTCCCTGCTGGTGTCTCCTTTACACAAGCTTCAGTTTTAGAATGGGTAAGAATAACATCAACAACAGCCATTGTGTAACGTATCATGCTAAGCAACAACTTGTAGGCGGAGACCACATTGGCGGATCGGGGAATCAGCTATGACTATTTGATTGTGCAGGATATTCACACGTTTGTTCACATCGCTGGTATTCGTCAAGAATTGGAGCATGGTGTTATCAGTGAAGATTCAGAATCACCTGTGGCTGTGGATCATACAACAAACATGGTTTGGGCTCAATTCACCAACTCGGATCAAGTGGATGATTCTCAAGTGTTTGTGGTGGGCGCAGCAGCTGCACGTGTAGCCCTTGAGAAACGTAACGAGATCCAGTCATCATCGCACTTGTTAACCGATCTATACCACTACTATCAATCCAATGAAGTTGACCAAGTCAAAAATGATGCTACAGTGGAATTTGGTGAGGATGAAGGCGAGGCTGAAGTTCAAGTACAAACGATGCCGTTATTCATTCCAGAAGCACAACGCTTTATGCGATGGGAAAACAATGTTGAGTCTGTGCACGAGGATCATGCAGCTGTCACACACGTCTACCAGGATACAGAATTTGTTGATTTAGCACGATGGACATCGCTTGAACCTGTGCGTGTATGTTATCCACCTAAATCAGCTTACAAGCCAACTCTCCAACAAAGTCCTATGGATGACGATGAAGAGATGACACTCTCCCAAGATGACCTATCAACCACTGTCAACAAAGACCAACCATCCATTGCATTGATGACGTCTTCTTTTATTTATGATGATAATTGCATGGAGCCATCAGCGACCAAGGCAGCTCTCAACAAGCGTAAATATGCCGAACGACACGGTCATACATTTGTTGCCAGGTCTACAGAATTTGCTCAGCAACGTGGACGAAAGACTGTATGGGGAAAGGTGGATGCTGTTGAAAAGGTGCTACCCAAATACGACTGGATTTTTTGGATGGATATGGATGCTGTTATCATGAACCAGGAGCACTCATTGTTCGAATTGCTGGATGATTTGCGTACACGTTATGGAGATGGACAAGCGTTTGATGAGCATGTCGATCTGATTACAGCCAAGCCACGAGGTGACCCAATGCTCAATGCAGGCGTATTTTTCTTGCGTAATACCGAATGGAGTCGCCAATTCTTGCGCCAAGTGCAACAAGTCACCGAATGGTACAATAGAAGGCCAGCGTATGAACAAGGTGCCATGTGGCAAATCATGCTCAAACCTGAAAATCAGCCTCACATTTACTTGCTCGAAAATGATGACCATACTTTCAACACCTTCCCCAAGCGATATCAACCTGGCGACTTTATTGTGCATTTTGCACCCGATAAATGTAAGGATGGGTATATCAATGGTATTATTATGGCCAAGGTAGTTAACCATTACATACATCATAGGTCCTAATGCATTGACGCTTCAAGGTCTGGCAGCAGCCGAACGTATCGAAGTTGGCCAAATGGTGACGGCCGCTGATTTGATGTAACATGTATAGACCACCCCTCACCTTTAATATTACCTTGTATTATACAATCTATGTCTGGTTCTCTCTCTTTTTGCTCGATGACGTTTAAAATGTATTGACTCGGATTGCTCGCTTGGCTCGTAAACTCTTTAATTTCTCGTTGAATGGCTTAACATTGCCTATGGGTACATAAATGGTTCTACAATAAGCGTACGCTTTCAAGCAATCACATAACAATCTCAGCTTTTACATCAATTTATCAATACATCATCCCCAACAGACACAAATACCCACACCCACACCCACAATGCACAATAAAAGGATGTTGTCGCCGCCCATCATACTACCGCACATCTCTTTTCTCTGCCATACTTCTTTGATTGCTTACAAGGTCAACTTTCCAAGGTTTGTGTTTATCCCATCCTTCAAACTGTGAACAAGTGCTGATCTTTGTGGTCATTCATAGGGTTTCTTTGTATTGTGGCCGTCATTTGTGATATTGTATTCTTGTAACGAGGTAAGTCCTGATCATGTTACTTGATGAGTCACTACTAATACACGCTACCTTGTTACTTTCGATACAGCTATCTCTCCGTGAAGCATCTGCAAAAGTTGGTTTTAGTGCCATGGTCTACGTTGGGTACTGAAATTGACATGGTGTATGGTTTGACATGGTGCAAATATCAGGGAACCCACCCCCAACTCCCATGGTGGTAATTTAACGGCTTCCCTACTTGAAGTACCATCCGATTTTACAAAATGCACGCCCAAAAGGGTAAAGACTTCCCACATCCATAGAAGCATATCCACTTTTAAAGGCCGTGGTAGAGGAAGATGAGAGGAAGAGGAAGAGCCTGATTGATTCATTTTGACTTGAATAAAGACTGTATTCAATAGTATAAACCACTCCTCCCCTTTCTTGTTGCGACTAGATCTTGTCAATAACGTCGTAACACATGCTCCTTATTTTATTACATACGGCGAGAGATATATAGGTTGACCTTGATCAATCATCGCATTTGGTGTTAAATTCACAAACGTAGATAAAGATGTTTTCTCTTGGGTTTATGAGATTCGATTTACCTTTACTTGCTTTGACAGACATATCTCAACATCATGATGATGCATAGTACATAACCTTCATCATAACATACATTACAGCATCATTTGTTTTTTGTTGTTGAAGATGATCACTTGCTTGCGTTGGGCACCTAAGCGTCTAAACTAGTAGTACGTTGTACCTCATTGCTAGGAGCAGTATTCTTCTAATATCGCAACTCTTTAGCTGTCATGGCATAGGATCCCGAATTCATCAAACGACAAAGACCCAATGACGTCGTTATGGTGTTATCGAGAACGCCACTGCAATAACAATATGCATTTGACGCATCGGTGTATTTACATCTTGCGTGATCAAGTTGCTTTACAGCAAAAATGCAGGGACATCATATAAACAAGCTGTGGTATGCAGATGGATAGTAATGTCACCTTTGCTGGTGTCTATTCGTCTTCAATGTGGACGCCATTTGCCAGTATTGTAGCCATTACCCCGTGGCATGTTGTTACCATTCTGTGGATAGCTGTATCATAGCCCGATCCCCGAGGATGAAGGCTGCAAGTGATCTCCGCCACAATGCTTGCAGGAGGTGTTTGGCATGTCTTGCTGTCAACATCATCTCCTAAAGGGGGTTTTCGAATTTCCTAGAAATACAAACAGCACATGTATGTTATTACATGCATGCATGATACTTGGGATCCTTTCCTTGCAGAGCGGCTAAAACGGTCCTTCAGTCAAAAAGAATGCTGTTGTTGCCATGGCTATGCTTGCTATCATCCTTGAGGTAGCCTATGTTATCATGACTTTTCACCACCGCAATGAACATTATTATGAACAGCGGCTGCATCATATACGAAGTGAATCTTTTTATCCTCGCATGGATTGCATGATGCAGACCACCACCTTCTATGCATATCTAATAGATCAGCAAACATACGTCTCCATATCAAAAGCAGTATCATGTCAAAAAGAGGGACATAGCGTTGCTAATATCAGCATATCCATGTCATTAAAATTGAAAACGCGGATCGCACATACATGGGGTTTCAGCCGCAAGGGTATTGTGACCATCGTGTAAACCACCTGTAGTCCTTGTTTTTGATCATCATGTCCTTGACCATAGCAAAGCTGCAAATGAGTTGTTGGTTATAGTGATGCGAGCCGGTGATCATGCTTCCATTTTTCCGTGTTGCATCCAAGATGCTTCTTGCATGACTGTAGCGACTACTGCAAACACAGGGCAAGAAAACACCATCATCAAAGCGCTCCTTGTTTTCGTAACGACTATATACATAATACATAGCTGCCTTTATGGCCCGTTACCATGCTTGATAGATGCTGGATGTTGGGTTTAGAGGAATGGGTGATTACCACTTTTCGCTTTACGTGGTTTACTTTGTCCATGCAGTAGGTGGTGGTAGATTGTTGCGTCTGATTTCGCCACATTCTCCTCCCAGGGGATTTGTTTTGCATACCAAGCGCCTCGAAACGACACCATTTGCTTGTCAAAGTATCCAGTGTTGTGCCTATGTATCGCAGAGACCACTATACACCTAATGCATATGGCGCTGATCTTTTGATATGATGCGACAGAGTCATCGTGCGGCAAGATAAAGTTGCCAACAAGAATAAAACTATAAAATGAGAATGATTCTTGTCGATTCAGAATAACATCATCCCATCTCCACTTTTACAATGAAGTTCTCCGCTCTCCTCTTTGTCGCTGCCGCTGTCTTTGCAACAGCCAACGCTGTTCCCAATATTATCCAAGCCCCAAACATTTATGGTCGAGAACTCCCTCCAGGCACAAGCTGTGAACAGATCTCCAGCGATTCATGCAGTGTGTATTCGAACTACTGCCGCCGGGACCATCGTGGTATGTTTATGGTGCCAACATCTCATTAACGTCGTTGTATCTAACTCCTTTTATGTAACCAATTACAGGCAGATGCCGCACTATTCACCGGTACTAGGCGAACCGAATCTGATTTATACAAGTTGTCAAATACATTTATTCATCTTTTTGATAACAGACTTTGATTGGGGTTGGCAATTTGTTTCGTTTTAAAGTGTGTGTGGCCCGGTTGTATTATCATCCAAAAGTCAAATGCAGATCCATTGTATAGGAAACGCATGAAAAACACCCCTTGCCATTGTTGGCTACGTCATGTGTAACATACATGCTTGAAACCCTCCATTTTTAGGCGCCAAGCCCACACAAAAAGGCTCAGCACTAAAAAAAAGCACTATTAACCCTTGCGTGTTTAACTGTACTTTTCTCTTTCTTCTCTTTCACTTTCTTTTATTTCGCTTTCAACATGTAAAGTAGTCTACTATCATAGATGAGTGACGCGAACGAAACTAACATTGTAGCATGGCAGGTCGTCACCCTATGATCCCTACATTCCCAATGAGCAAGCGGAAGGTGCTACCTCGTCACCCAACAACAAGACACAGCGTGTACAGCACCAAGTGGATGAAGTAGTGAATATCATGCAAGACAATATTGACCAAATGTATAAGCGTGGTGAGAACCTCAACTCGTTGCAAAACAAAACAGGTAAATGAAGGCAGATCAAAGTATACATTATGGTTGGTTGGTAACACTTTTTTTCTGTACTGCTACAAAAGAGGATTTGCATGCAACATCATCCCAGTTTCGACGAGGTGCCAACCAAGTACGCAAGCGAATGTGGTGGAAAGATTTGAAATGGAAGATTATTATTGGCGTCACTATTCTTGTTATTTTGGGTGCTATCATCGGTTCGATTGCCGGTACTCAGGTAAAATATATGCACTACGGCCTCGTGATGGATATGGTATTCATGGTTACTATGTTTATAGACGCATAAGAATGACGACAGTGGATCCTCATCTGAACCAGCTCCTTCGTCGTGATATCCTCTCTCTAACTCTCTCACACGTTTTCCTTTCATCCAACCTACTCGATTGTACATTCCTTTTGTCTCCTTCCACTTCTACTATTATATACATTGATGAATCTATCGATTTTTGTTGTAAAAAGGAATGAGAGTGTGTGCAAGTGTGTGATGTGTATTGCGAGCGTGATTGATTAGATACATGTGTGTGTGAAAGTGAATGTAATGCTAAAAAGTACAAGAGTGTGTGTGAGTGTGTGTCTAAGTGAAAGAATCTATGATACATCCATGGCCTTACGAGCCATTCGACCGACGCTATCAATCTTTTTACGGTCGACGCGCGCACGGACCAAGGCCTTGAGTAGATAATGCCACGTTTTTTGGTTGGGTGTGACATGATGTTCACGCATGTGTCGGAATACAACCAAAGCCATACGAGCGTTGCGGAAAATGGCACATCCTTGAAGCATGGCTGTATAGGTTTGAGCGGTGGGTTTGATACCATCAGCACACATGTGAGAGAATACATCAGCTGCACGAGCAAGACTTGTCTTTGCAAAACAGGCAATCAAGGTGGTATATGTGTACTCGTTGGGTCGTTGAAATCCAGTCATTTCTTGGAACAAGGAATAAGCATGCGATGAACTACCAAGGAAATCATGGGTGAGAAGATCAGGTTGCTGTTGATCACCAGTAATAGCTGCATGCAGATCGGGCCATAATTTGCTCAACTCCTTGGATACCCATCGTGGAGCTTGTGTCTTTGCAAATGCCTTTAAAATGCTTGAATAGGCATAGAGATTGGGCTGTAATCCATTCTTCCTCATGACCCGAAACACGTTCCATGCCATGTTGTCCTCCTCATTCATGACTAATCCACGCACCACCATAGCCATCGTGATGTCGTCCGGTACACCGTATCTTCTCATTTCCACAAAGGCTGCTAATGCTGCTGGGACATCTCGGCATTTGAACAAGGCATCCACATAATAATGGTGTGATAACAACGAGGGTGCTGGTTCATCCTCCAATTGCCGATGTAATCCGAACGATTCATAAACTTGATCCTTCTTTTGTTGATTACCACTCTCCATGACAAGATGATTCACCATCACAGCATTGACAAAAGATGCATCTTCTTCATATAGCCGCTGGAAAAAGAGCTTTGCTGTATCCAATCCCGTCTTGACCTTGACCCACATTAACGTCGCTCGAAACTTGTCATCGGCTGCTGTATTATTCATGATGCGTTTATCAGCCATCCATGTTTCTGCCAAGTCATGTGCAAGATCCCATCGTCCTTGTCGCATTGCATTGCTGAGAATAGAAGTCATAATGGCATGATTGGGTCGTTTACCAACGAGCTTGAGCGCCTTGTCGAAATCACCTGCACGACCATAAGCTTCGGCTAATGCAACACGGGTGGCCACAGTCGGTCTTAAACGATGGTGCTTCATCTCATTGTATAGTCGTTCAGCATTGATTGCATCACCTTTGTGTGCCAAACCGGATATCAGTGATGTGTACACATGTGTGTTGTAAACGCCTCCTCTCGCTCCTGCTCCTGCTTCTTCAATTGCTGTTGCTGGGGTATCCTTGTTGTTGCCAATGGCTTGTGCTTGTGCAAGACATTCGAGAAACTCAATCGTCTTATCCATAGATGTGCGTGATAAATGGCTGACCATGACAGCACATGCCCTGTTTTCAATCACTATTCCATCCGTTTGCATCACTTCCATCATGACCTTGGCTGCCACTTCATGCTGTTTGGTGGATACATGGTGTGATCGTACTGCCAATGCCAAAGAAGTCAAATGAGAGGGTTGTCGTGGAACACCAGCATCACGCATTTCCTTGAGAATCTTGCACGCTGACTCGAGTTGACCATGCCGTGCCATAGCAAATAGTACTTGTGCATAATGGAGCGGGCCGACCTGCGTCCCTTGATTGCGCATGTTGTCCAGCACATTCACCATCCGTTCCCAATCATTCCCATACTTTAGCATGTTGAGTAAATGTCCATAGTTATTGGCACCCATTCGATGAGAAACGCCATGTTCGAGCATCATTTGATAAATTCGCCATGCCGTATCCGCCTGATAACCACTCGCATTGTACAATGCTGACCTCAACGTCTTGTATACTCTTTCAGGACCCAATTGATGACCTTGTGCCCGTAAATAATCATATAATGCATTCAAATCACATCCTTTGCCTATCCGCCGTGGATGAAATATGTTGTGTGATGGATCATTCAATGCACATGGGGCAGTTGATGATGTTGAAGATGATGGTGCAGAAAGAGCTGCTGATGATGAGGATGATGATCGTGCATTAAAGTGTCGTCGTTGAGTGCATGATGATGAAGATGATGATACGCCAGTAGCACGTGAAGCTGCTGCTGCTGCCAATAGACATAACATATCGGTGTGGCGCGTTATAGGTGACGGTACCACAGGGAGCACAAACGTAGATCGACACCGAGCAAAGTTGGGTCGTAGAGGATTCTGATGCTTGCAAGCAGCGGCACACTTGCTACCTCGTCGAGCAAGTGCCGATGTTGTCATGGAAGTGCGATGGTGGGGCGATGGTTGTTGTTGTTGTGTATATATATATAGTGTCTTTTATGATGGGAAAAAGAGGATCGTTTTCAACAGACCGCCATGCAAACAACCGAATTGCGTGCTATGAAGCCATTGTGAGTCTATGTATTGGAATGTGCCTAAATGGCTTACCTTTAGAGAATAAGGGTATATGTTTGTGCGTGCAAAAACAAAAAAAAAACACACAAGAACGGGCTGTCAGTTGGGTGAGCGCGTTCCTTGCCCAGGAGAAACAAAAAAAGTCGGCCCACAACTGGCTGCAAATTTTAACGTGTGACGTAGCCCAGCAACAGTGGAATGGATACGCCCATTCACCTTGACAACATGTGCAACACCTTCTTATTACCAGACACTTGGGTGATGTCAAGTTGCCTTTGAATGAGCTTATGGTGTCGTATTTGCATACATGATTACTGTAAGGCTGTTTTATTCATTCGAGTAGTAATCGCCTCTATTCTGAACGATGATACTATTGCTACTAATGAATGGATTGGTCGCTTGTTGCCTAAGCATCCTCTGGCGGGCATTTTCTACATCTCGCACGTGATACTTGTGAAAGATTGAGCGTCGTTGACACCATTCACTGTTGCTGACCAAGGTCGCCTTTAACAACGTCGATATCGCACATCCTTGTACTAATTACGATCCTTTCCAATGTACATTTTCTTTTTAATGGGAAGGCGAAGGGATGTTTATTCTTCTCAAGATGTAGGCGTCACGTGGTTCAATATCACGGTAGTAGTTCTTCTCCATACCGATGATGTGGAATCCATGTTTTTGATAAAAGGTAAGAGCTGCTTGGTTTGTGATTTGCACGTGAAGATAAATGTATGTAAAACGAGGCACTCGAGATGCATGCTGTAGCACATGCGTCAACAGTTGGCTCCCTGTTGTAAACAAAGCTGGATCAGTCAACATGCTATAAAGACACACACCTTCACAACGATGGTTACCTAATCCCAAATGCCGGTAAGGTGCAAGCACGCCCAAGGTCATGATATATATCCGTGTCCCATCCATCTCAGGCCGACAACATATTGCGCCCACACACATGCCACCAAAGTATGCTATCAAGGGATCAACAACTCTAATCATCATAATTCCTTCTCTATCACACACGCACACACGCACACACATAGTCATATCAGCGATACCAACACCACACACACCGCTCATCATGTATCATACCAAGCTTGGCCAGCTCACCCACATAGAGTACGTCGCGGTAAAAAGTCGTTCCGTATTGGACAGGGAAAATGACCGCATTCAGCTTTGAAAGCATCTTGACATTGTCGGCAGTGACATTGACCAATGCAACACGATCAGTCTGTTGTGGACTCATGTGGAGGGAAGGCAAAAAAAAGAGAGGAAAAAGGAAATCACCAAAAAGAGCAAGGTCAGGTGGCGTTGAAGCAACTGGCTATCTATCTTATACCCTTGCACGTGATCCCCAAGCTTCATGTTCATAAGATTCATTCATCATTCATGTATTAGATAGAGCTTGTACATTATTCGTCTATAGACTCGTTTCGAATAAAGCAAACTACGACCCTATGCGATGGAATGATCCATTGTTCGCCTTTGTTGAATCTTTGGTTCTTCGTTGCCAATGCAGTCATAGCAACCTCGAGTTATCTTTTTCTGCTCGCTCTCCAAATACCAATCAATCGCAGGAGATTAAACCTTATGCAAGTAAGCAGCACATTGCTTCGAATTCGAATCGTATACAAAAAGAACACTCTCTATAGCCAATGCTTACTTTCAGGAATAGCCAATTTACAAAGGACAATGACACTGATATCATGGATCAAAACTGAACAATCTATCCTTTGGTTTTCACTACAATGAGCACGATCCCTCCATGCATCCCAATAGTAGTAGCCTGAATGCTATTCAATGAAAATGTTCTTATAGCGGTGTTTAAAAACATTCCGTGGGTTATAAAACGTTGGCGTTGTAGATCTCCACAAGGCTATCCATGTTGATTTAACAAGCATACTTTGCTCAAAGAGCGATTTTGATATCGATGGGCAGGTCATTGGATACTCTCAATGTTCAAGATGGATGGATAAAATTACGTGATTGGAGGTAATGGGACTCGAGAAATGATCCTGGCTAGCATTTTGATGTGTCTACATAAAACGATTACACCTCTTGATCGATATACGTCAAAGTAAGCAATCACGTTCACATACTGGGAAGAAAAAGAAAGCTTATGAAGCCTTTGATGCGTTTTGGGGAGGTGTCATCTATCTATGTGGATTTACCCAATACAAGCCCTCAAAACATAAAATGAAAATATCGGAAGAGTGGTACGCGAATACAATGGGTGGGTGGTGGTGTCGGATCACAATGATGCTACGGCGTCATTAGGAAAGGAGCAAAGGAAGAGGTCCTGACGTATGATAGGGATATACTCTTTGTCCAGCAGGCGGGGAATGGAGATAGGTATAATCGGAACAGGCGATCCCGGATGCTTGTGTTTCGAAACTGGCCCGCTCACATAATACACACACACTGACGTTAATCATGACCCAGCCTAGGTTTACTTTGGATTAAAAATGTTTACGCTTCTTCACGTGCAATGAATAAAGAGAAAACATTCGTATCATTCTCCACATGCAGATGCCCTTACGTCAATGTTTCTTTTTTTTTTGGGTTGCCCTTTTCACACACATCATGTCAAAGCATTGGCAGTGACGATGCAATGTTCATACCATAAAACGTGTGTAGGTGAGATTGTATAGGTTGCCTACATATACCTATCTAATCCGGCTTTTTATTGCTGCAATCGAATAAACATTGATGACACACACAGCTACATATATGGTATCTTGATCATGCGCAAAGTCGCATAAAAATGCCCTGAAGATGGGTGTGCGTGTATATGTGAGATGGCAAAACATGTAGAGAGAGGGTAGCCAGCTATGTGATATGATGAATGTTGGGGAGGGGATTCATAAAATGTGTTATGAAATAAGAGCAATGTGTGAGTTCTCGGAACGAACAGGAAGTGGATGGATTCACATGTGGATCCGGTCAAGGGGAGACTCATCTAAAAGTGGCATGTGAAAAGAGAAGTTCGGGCAGTAGTCTACGTGCGTGTGTAGGATGCGGGGTGAGCGGGGCCTATAAAATTGGATCTTGCCATTGGACTGGGCGCGTAATTACGTTTCTTTCTCTTTACTCTTTTCTCTCACTCTCACTCTTACTCTTATCAATCATGGTCAAAGTCTGTGTTTGCGGTGCCGCTGGTGGTATTGGTCAACCCCTTTCGCTCTTGTTGAAGCAATCTCCTTTGATCACCCACCTCTCCCTTTACGATATTGTCAACACTCCCGGTGTTGCTGCTGACTTGAGGTATTAATGACGCGTGGCAAAATGCTTAAGCGTTGTGCTTATTCAAGATGTGTATAGCCATATCAACACCAAGTCTAAGGTCACTGGCCACAAGGGCCAAGAACAACTTGAAGAAGCCATCAAGGACTCTGATGTCGGTAAGTAAAGGTGGGAGTGATGTTACGTGTATGTGTGTGTGTGGGACCACCTGAAACATGTTATGAACACATACAAACATAGTTGTCATCCCTGCTGGTGTTCCTCGTAAGCCTGGTATGACCCGTGATGATTTGTTCAAGATCAACGCTGGTATTGTTCGTGACCTTGCTACTGCTGCTGCAAAGTTCGCTCCCAAGGCATTCATGTGCATTATCTCCAACCCTGTCAACTCTACTGTTCCTATCGTTGCTGAAGTTTTCAAGAAGGAGGGTGTTTATGATGCTCGCAGGTAAATGGGGTGATGCGGGATAATGACGGGAAGATCTCGGGTCTATTACTTGATTCAGAAATTGACCTGGAACCTGCATTAAATAGAATCTTTGGTGTTACTACCTTGGATATCGTTCGTGCCTCCACCTTTGTCTCTGAATTGATTGGTGCCGATGCCCAAAGCTTGAAGGTGCCTGTTGTTGGTGGCCACAGTGGTGTTACCATTCTTCCTCTTTTGTCCCAAGTCCAAGGTACCAATGCTCTCTCCGAGCAACAAATTGCTGATGTCACCCACCGTATCCAATTTGGTGGTGATGAAGTTGTGAAGGCTAAGGATGGTGCTGGTAGCGCCACTCTCTCCATGGCTTATGCTGGTGCTCGTTTCGCCTTGAATGTCATTGAAGCTGCTTTCAACGGTGGCAAGGGTATTGTTGAATGCACCTATGTCAGCCTTCAAGCTGCTGGTGCTGAAGCTGCTCAATCCGTCAAGGACCTTTCTGGTGACGAATCCCTTGAATACTTTTCTTTGCCTGTTGAGCTTGGTCCCAATGGCGTTGATAAGGTTTCCCCTGTTGGTGCTGTCTCGGACTTTGAGAAGAAGCTCTTTACTGCTTGTGCTCCCGAGCTCAAGGGCAACATCACCAAGGGCACTGGTTTCGTCAAGCAAGAGTAAACCCATTCATGATCGGTTTCGCTTTTTCTTCTTTTGCCGTTTTTGACATACACAACTTTCGTTATATATCCATTCGTAGAAAAGGCACATCTATTGCTCAACCGTGGTGAATCCTCATATCACTTTCTTTTTCTCTTGTGTATATTAGTGTTGGAAGGATATGACTCACTGCAGTAGATAGACTTGCTTTTTGTTTCTAAAGAAAAAAACTTGTACATTTATGCATACAAACCATACTTTGTTGGATGAAGTGGGGGAGTGAATGTGGGACATGTTTGGGGAATTTGTCGGATCATAAGAGAATTGGAACCATTAAAGGCCTATGTGTAGGTGCTGTTGACAGCCAATGAGCTCACGTTGCTACATATAAACAAGGAACGCCTAGCAATCAATGGAATATGGGTTTGCCCATAAGATGCATGAATGTTTAATCCTAATGCGTGCATCAACCCGATTTTGAGATGGGCAATAGTAGTAAGCCTATCATTTTGTGTGATCCCTTCAGTGAAGCTTTACATCACTCATCCACACCTGGTTCCTTTACCATGTATTGGTTGTTAAAGATGGGTTTATTTATCTATGACTCTAATGGTACATGAAGATGGGAGGTTTAAAAGTGATTGCTATGTAGTCTTTCATGGTCGAGAGAAGAGGCCAATGACAAGCCACTGGGAGTAGGTCGGTGGATGGATGATGAATGGTTGACAGGAGCGGAGAGCAGAGTCATGAACGTGGTAAGGTGAAATTGGTACCGACTGTGAACACGTTCTCCTGACAGCTGAGTGCTTGCTTTCTTTTTCTTTCTCGCTCTTTACTGCACACAACACACACTCGCTCATATGTTTCAACGTGACAAGAATTCCTCCTTGTTCCTCGGTGGTGAACGTACAACCGGTCAAGACGTGCGATCCAGCAATGGTAGGCCACTCATCAACACGTTGTTTTATGTTCTGCGTCTCTGATTCATCTTGACAGTACTTGCTGCCGCATCGATCGCCAACATTGTAAAGAGCTCTTTGGGTCCTGTGGGTCTTGACAAGATGCTTGTCGACGAGATTGGTGTAAGTAACATGTGGAAGAAAGCACAATGAGCTGTCATCTCATGACGCGTTTTGTTGGGTATGCTAGGATGTGACCATCAGCAACGATGGCGCGACGATTCTTCAACTCTTGGAAGTGGAACATCCTGCTGGCAAGGTGCTTGTCGAGTTGGCTCAACAACAGGACCGTGAAGTTGGCGATGGTACGACATCCGTGGTGGTTATTGCAGCCGAGCTTTTGAAGCGAGCCAATGAGTTGGTCAAGAACAAGATTCATCCTACTACTATCATCACTGGTTATCGCTTGGCATCCAAGGTGGCATGCAAGTTTATCGCTGATCAAATGGCCGTCAAGGTCGATAGCTTGGGCAAAGAATGCCTTGTCAATGCTGCAAAGACATCCATGAGCAGTAAGATCATTGGCTCGTAAGTGACAAGGATCATCGTCGTCATCATCATCATCATCCAATGTTTATTCACATGTCCATCTTGTAGTGATTCTGATTTCTTTGCCAATCTCGCTGTTGAAGCCATGTTGGCTGTGAAGGGTACCAATGTACGCGGTGAGACCAAATACCCCGTCAAGGCTGTCAACATTTTGAAGGCCCATGGCAAGTCTGGTCGTGAATCTATGTTTGTCCGTGGTTACGCTCTCAACTGCACTGTTGCCTCCCAAGCCATGAAGACCCGTATTCAAAATGCAAAGATTGCTTGTTTGGACATGAACTTGCAAAAGGCTCGTATGCACCTTGGTGTCAACATTGTCGTCGACGATCCCGACAAGCTTGAGGATATCCGTAAACGTGAAATCGAGATCACCACTGAGCGCATCCAAAAGATTCTTGCCACTGGTGCCAATGTCATTCTCACCACCAAGGGTATTGATGATTTGTGCTTGAAGCTCTTTGTTGAAGCTGGTGCTATGGCTGTTCGTCGTTGCAAGAAGGAAGATTTGAAGCGTATTGCAAAGGCCACTGGAGGTAAAAAAAAGGGTGTGGAATTGGAATATAGAGGTGTGTATCTAAAATGTTTTCGATCTATTAGCCACTTTCATTTCGACTCTTGCCAACTTGGAAGGTGAAGAAACCTTTGAAGCATCCTACCTTGGTCAGGCTGATGAAGTTGTCCAGGAACGTATCTCGGATGATGAATGTATTCTTGTCAAGGGCACCAAGGTTCAAAACTCATCCTCCATCATTTTGCGTGGTGCCAATGATTACATGTTGGATGAGATGGAGCGTGCCTTGCATGATTCGTTGTGCGTTGTGAAGCGGACATTGGAGAGCAACAGTGTCGTCCCTGGTGGTGGTGCTGTCGAATCAGCTCTCAGCATATACCTCGAGAACTTTGCTACCAGTGTTGGATCCCGTGAACAATTGGCTATTGCCGAATACGCTAGTGCTCTTTTGACTATTCCCAAGACTTTGGCTGTCAATGCCGCCAAGGACTCTACCGAATTGGTCTCCAAGTTGCGTGCGTACCATAATGCCGCACTTAACGAAGGCGCTGATGAGCGAAAGCGCGCATTAAAGTACTATGGTTTGGAATTGATCAATGGTAGTATCCGTGACAACTTGAATGCCGGTGTTCTGGAACCAGCTATTTCCAAGATCAAGTCTCTCAAGAGTGCAACCGAGGCTGCTATTGCAATTCTTAGAATTGACGATATGATCAAAGGTATGCTTACTGTTTGTTTGTTTGTTTGATACAGCAGTGATTTAATAGTTGATTGTTCTTTAGTTGCACCTGAGCCCAAGCCCGACGATGGTCATGGTCATTAGAGGACAAAGCAGAGCAGAGAATGAGATGATATATATAAATGCCAACCCCGCAAATTACAACGCACTACGCAAGCAAAAAACAACTACCCCACACCCACACAACCTTCATATACAAGCATTGTTTCTTCTATATCGAACTTCCAACCAAATAAAAGAACCTTGCATATGGGCTCTTTCTCGAACACTCTTTCGAATCGCATTTCGAATTGTCCCAATAATGCTCCTTACGGTTCAATCCTCGGAGCCATCGATCAGGGTCTTCTTTCCTTTCTTTTATCTTGCATGAACGTGGCACAACAGTGGTCCCCTTTCTTTCAATTGCTTTTTTCTCATTATGCACCCACCAGTCTCACGTACTGATAGTGCCATGGAAGAGGATACCATCGTTGAAAAGAAATCAGTTGCTGATTGGCAAGAAAAGGCTGTTGGTGGCAATGTTTACATTGATGAGGATCCATTGAAGGATGAAGCTGAACAAGAAAGGAAGCTGGTAAAAGCCTTGGATAGGCGATTGCTACCATTATTCTGTGTGTTTTACTTTACGGATTTTCTCGATCGAGCCAACATTGGTAACGCAACGTGAGCATACACATTTCAAGCGTGTCAGCACATGGACAATATCTCTAATGGATTGATGGTCTTAGGATTGGTGGGATTGAAGAAGATCTCAATGTAGGTAATAAGCATGAAGTATCGTATATGAAAGTTGACAATGGAATCTACTAGCTGACAGCAACACAAATGAGCACCATTATTTCAGCATTCTATATCACCTATATCTTGTTTGAAGTACCATCCAATATCATCCTCAAGCGAACAAGTGCAGTGATGTGGCTATCGACTATTATGCTGGTATGGGGAGGTAATTGTGCTATCATTGATGCATAGGATTGAATAGATGCTTATATCGGAAAACCTGTGTAGTTATCACCTTGATCATGGGATTCATTACAAGCTTTGGAGGATTGCTAGCAGCACGTTTGGTTCTTGGGTAGGAAGAAAAGCCATCTATTATTATTACAAAAAGGCTTATCCAATTCCCCTACTATGTAGTGCTGCCGAGAGTGGCTATATCCCGGGCATGTTGTATCAAATGTCACGCATGTACAAGCCTGGCGAATTGAGCAGCCGAATTGGGATTTTGATTTGCATGGCGTGTATTGCTGGTATTGTTTCCGGTCCTATCGCTTATGGTACATCATTTCTTGAGGGCCGTAACAAACTTCATGGATGGCAGTACTTGTTTATTCTCGAAGGTGTACCAACCATTGTCCTCAGCATTGTATCCTACTTTTCGTTGTTTGATACTGTTGACCAAGTGAGCTGGCTCACGTCTGAACAAAAGGCTTTGCAACACAAGCGGATGATGGATCAAGAGCAAGGGGATGGTAGTAGTAGCAAGATCGGATGGGGAACGATATACAAAGCTTTTGCGGATTGGAAAACGTGGTTATTCGCTGTTGTGTACATGACCAATGCTGTCAACTTTTACAGCTTTGCCATCTTTTCGCCTATGCTCATTGACGGTAACATGTGGGGCAATTTTTCCAGCAGGATTGAAGATTGATACATGTTGTGATCTTATTAGGATTTGGTTTTCCGGTGCTCACTTCGCAGTTGTTGACAGCTCCTCCAAATGTATTGGGTGCAGTGGTGATGTTATTAAGTGGACGGGCAACCGATCGCCTACCCAATTGCAGAGCCAAGATCTTAGTCTCTGGATTTCTAATCATGGCGCTGGGATACATGATGTTGTTGGTATTGCATGATCGATGGGGTAAGCAAAAGCATGTTCATCGACCCAATTTACACTAATGCAACGTTTATGTAGCTCTTTATGGTTCTCTATTTATTATTCCTGTGGGATTTGCCTTGATTGCACCTGCTGTCCTTGGCTGGTCGGCTGTCAATTTTGAAGATCTATCAGTGCGTGCAGTAGCAGTGGCAATTGTAGTCATGGTAGGAAATACGGGTGGCGTGATGGCGTCCTATTTGTATCCATCTACAGATGCTCCCCATTATGGCAAGTATAAGAACATGTAATTCTTCCTTTGATTAATCTATTGGTGTTTTATTAGGCTTTGGAAATGGGTTCAATATCATTTGCGCCGTGCTTGGTGCAACTGTGTCAGGATTTACAGGATACATGCTCTGCCGAGAGAATAAACGCCGTGATGACCTATGTAGCAAAATGCATGAACCGGTAAATGCTATTTGCCAACCCATATTGCGTCTACAGCGTAACTGAATAGCTTTTTTCATGTAGCCTCAAGAACTCAAGTATCGTTTCTATTACTAATTTGATCCATCTCCCGCCGTAAACATAATAAAATAGTACTGTAACTACCATGTAAGATCCAAATCACAAAAAAGGAACGTGTTTTACGACGCTATCGATAATACGGTCTTTGTTCAAGGCACAGTGAATCATATCAGACCCTTTCCCTCCCTCCCTTTTGCCTTTATCACAGCATTGACAACCCGCATTTGCCATACCACCAATCTCTTCATAATACAGTACATCCAAGTGCCACTCATGAGGATGTCATCGATATCAGAAAGAAGGAAGCTTTCTTACACCTGGTTTGCAACGCAATCTCGTACTCCCTAAAATAACCCTTTAATACAACAACGTTTACAAGAGATACAGATTGAGAGATGCAACAAATTGCTCCAATGGGGAGATACAGCGATATGGGGAGTTTCTAATCTTTTGGGGTTGCATTATGCAAAGATGGATAGATGAACGTGAGGTGGCGCTTGGTGCGTAGTGCCGAATTACATCCATTGGCGTGGATGATAGTGTTTGTATATGGTTGCCAGGATGCACCAAGCATGATGATAGTGGTTGCCATGGAGTTGCGTGTAGAGTACGACAATTGGGCGGATCAATCGTTCAGCATGATAGCATCCAGCATAATGGTCAAGTTGACAATGAATAAATAAGAACATGCCTCCTTTCCCACACGTTGCATATACCCAGATCACTCCATCCAATGTACCAATATCCATATCCATAAGCATTCATATGTATTGAAGCAAGTTGCTACGCGTAAATAAAGCTACTTCTATACCATGGCTATCTGCTGTCCACGTAACAAAGGCTGTAAGACATGTTGCTGCAAGTAAAGAACGCTGTTGGATACGATGGAGTAAAGACCTTGCTAATGGCAGCTGCTGCAATGAACGTTGTTGCGTTTGCTTGTGGTCGAGGAGTGTGCAAGAGAAGGTGTAGTGTCAAGGAAGGCGGGTGTTGTAGTGGGGTGCACATGCCATGGAGTTGCCATTCAGTCAAAGGCAATCGGATCAAGGCAGTTGTAGGATTGACACGATGGGTTGAAGCAGTGCAATCGTTCGCAGGTGGTAATTGTACATGAATGGGCTAAGAGTTGAGAGTGAGAGGAAGGTACAAGAAGCTAGGAGTGGAAGAACTGGAAATTAAGTGCGACGTATGCATGAACACTGTACATCAATCCATAACCTTGAGATTATCCATCTCGAACATGAAACTTTCACACAATGTGCTCTAAGGCATGCTGATCCACTTTATTCTCATGAACACTACACGCTTCATTATGAAAGTTTTGAATGGGAGGGTCCAAAAATAGAAAAGACGATGAACGGCGGACGGGAGCATGCAGTCTCTTATTGTAGATATGCATGTCAAAGGATTGCAGGTTCTTCAAAGATGAATACTACGAGATGTAATGTGATGCGGTTGCGTAAACGCGTAAGCTTATTGTAAGATCATTTACTCCATAAACCATTCAACGAGAAATCAAAGTTTTACGATCGAAGCGAGGGGCCCGAGATGCTGGTCTTTTTATTATAGAAAGAAGAAAATCTATGTTCGTGACGCCGAAATGTGTTATTTGATTGTGACCATTGGGGGATGAGAAATGGTTAGGTTCTTCTATCCAACATGAGGAGGAGGGCTGTGGCCTGCTTTGCCAGGGTTTCTTTGCGGGACAGCGTTCGCATCGAGTATCAAGAAAGCTGCAACGAGAACCAGAGAAAGAAGAAGCTTGTTGGACATTGTGATTTTTGTTGAATCAAAGACGGCTATAGAGGTGTACATAAAAATCGCCTCTTATATATCTTCGTCGACTCCCTATATATTCTTTGTGTCTCCTCAGCATATAGCAGGCAGAGCAAGGAGGAGTGATCGTTTGCCTAAGAAGAAGGTTGAGTTTCAAAACGACGATCATAATCAAGCTATCGACTTCAGGGGTAATGGTAGTTCAATTAAACATCCATGTTGCCAGGTATAGCGTTTAGTGCCATCTGGGGATCAGGGATGTGTTTTGCTTTTTCTTCTCTCTGTCAAAAGGCCATTGTCTTTTGATCTTTCTCTTAAAGCCTGATTAAACTAGGCATGAACACATGGCCGATCCTTTTGGCTTTTGCAACATTACCAGTATGATCATTGTGCTGGGGCTTATAGAGCAACCATTTCCACGTGAAGCACTTCAAGCCCATTATCATGATCATCAACAAGAGTATATGGACACCGATCCGGTATTGCGTATACTTTGTCACCAGAGTTAGTGCAAAACCCAGTCCTTCTGTATATAGAAAAAGGATAGACAACAAAAGAAGTCTGTAAACGTATTATTCATTTGAAAGAAAGTAACAGGATAAAACGTAATCAGGGAAATGAAAATCTTGATTTGAGAAGAAAAGAGGGATGCTTTCTAGCCTTCAGAGAACTGTTCTTGGTCTTAACATCGACAAAATGGTTCCGATGTAGTCCGGCACTGCCAATAACTTTTGCCGCACTCATTCGGATCACCCGTGTACAAGCCAGCATTGTTACAAGTTGTGTCCTGAGGTTCAAGGCAAGCGCCAAACAACACCCAGCCGCATGAGCAACAGCAGCTTGCGCCGTTCACATCTTGGATAGCGAGGCATAAACATAAGAAGACAGCAGCTAGAAAAACTTGATGGATCTTGCTGAACATTCTTGTGGTAGCAGTAACAGTGGCATGTAAACATTAGCGGATCAGATGTCTTTATTTATAACTGCTGGTTCGAAAAGCACACGTACATAATGTACGTAGCTATAATCTTAACCGCATGAAAAAAGGATGATGCCTATGTTATAATATGCACATGTTCATATATTCACAGTGATTTTTTGCCTATATAAAGGTCACTGTACCGCTGCCGGTTGCCGCCCAAAGACTCCTCAAGATGAAAAGGAAGATGTCAATGGTCCACGAATGGTGCTTGTTTTGTTTTTAAACATGCTAACCTTATTGTCTTTCCTCAATGCTTGATCGAAGGAATCCACGCTGCGAGCAATTGTGATTATGTAGAAAACCCAAAACTAATGGTCAATTGTAACAATAGCAGCGTCGTCAGCTGCAAGCGTCTTTTTTGAAAAAGGAAGTTACACTTAACAAAGATCCGATCTCTTTGCCTTTACAATATGTGTGTTTCGTTACACGTCAGCGGCGCTGCAGCATGACGATCAAAGCAAAAACGCACATAGACTGCTAACCTGAGAGTTGCCTTCCAGCCACTTCTATGCCGTTGTTTGTTTTGAACATGTAGATGCAAAAATTCAGCTTGCTAGCAATTGCATAATACATGTACATAACCAGCGAAAGATGTTATTAGATATCGCATCATGGGCAACGTGTACTCGTTCACAGCTTTGAATTGCTTACTATTCAGCCAATCTAGATTTCGTATATCAGTGACAATGAACATGACTGCATCTCTGGTGTCGGTGCGGATGAATGTCGGTCAACCAATGCTATTGTATGCTATATCTTGTAAATCGATGATCATCCGGCTATAGAGCCGAAATCTCTTTGAGCCGTTGGGCCAACACAAAGGAATGGCTGATCAACCAATCAACAAGCTATTTGATGCATTGTACATATAGCTTCCAATGATGCATACGTTTTGTTTTGTTGCACATCATGAAAACTTAGGCTTAAAGGCCAAGTGTATATAGTACGCTCACGTTTTCTTAACGTGGGCACTTGACAGAAACCCTGCTTTCTTGTCAGCTCATTGCTTTCCCAATTAGATAGCTCTTGAGGGCAACCACTGCAAGCCCAAATGTCCATTCACCAAGCTGTATATGGCAGCTTCCCTAATAATCGATTCATAAGGGTTGCTATGCTACCAAGTCAAGGTAGCTTGGATACGCCGAGTGATTGTGAATGCGTGGCATGTACGTGTTCCACAAGGCACACAGGATTCACAAACGCAAAACGTAGTAGGAGGACGCTACCTCAACCTATTCTTTAGATCCTTTGTTAAGAAAAAAGGAATACATCGCGTTGAAGTTGTAAATTGTTTTCATATTATGGGATGAACTTAGCATTATAACCATCAGCTGTCACCGCTGATGAGGAGAAAAAACAACATCAAAAAGATCATTCATCACAGCATTGTGGGATCCATTAGTACAACAGGTGATAATATTGACAAGAAAGATAGATAGTAAAATGAAGCAAGTATGTAATCGCGTAACAGCTAGAAGCATTTCTCCTTGACTATAGTCCACAGCAACACCCACAAATCAGTTTTCAAGATGTACGTGACGGAACTATGATTCATTTTATACTTACTCTCGTCGTCTACAGTGAATTCATACCATCGGCAGCCAAATTCCTCCTTCTTTTCCTCGCACTCATCCTTATCCAGGTCCAAGCAATGGGTTTGGATAGCACCGACAACATTCAGCGTAACCAAAATGGCGGCGATAATAGCAAAAAGGTAAGGCTTCATAGTATCAAGTATGTAAAGCTGAAAAAGAGACGAGGTGAAAAGTATTGATTTGCCTCCCTTTTATAATAGTGATGAAACTACCGCTGTAGCTTGTCACGATACATGGCAATGTAAGGGGTGTCTTTTTGTTTATGCAACATACCAACATTTTGAACCACTTGACGCCGCCACCTTTGATCGGTAAACAAATATGCTGGTATGCCATCTTTTATATGCATAACAAAGACACATTATTGGTTTATCCTATCTTCCGACAGATCCAACGCTATCCTCGTCACATATGGGTAGATTAGTTCACTGCACAATATCATTTAGAAGTCGTCAAGGTGTATGTAAAGGCAACGCGATGGCGTCGGTGATCAGCAAATGCGTCGTTTTTGTCGATGCAAACACATCCTTAAGGTCATCCAATGATTCAGCCATTATCATCGAAACATGGTCCAATAGCTATCCATAACATCCATTATTGGATCTTTAGTATGACAAAGAAAGTGAGTATCGGGCACAAAGGCTGTAGTAGGCAAGTACTAAGCACGAGGCCAAGCTTGGGTGAGGGGGGGAATGGGCGATAGCTTATTACTTACGGATCGCCCGCTCGCATCACGTTTTCCCACTCCTCCATGGCTTTTTTTTATTGCCACAGATCGCTTTCCTCTTTTAGTGTTCGTGCCGCCTATATTATAAAAGGGCCAAAACAGGACACCAAATGCCGTAAAGTATCTTCTTAGTGCATCACTTCGATATTTCAACCGGGATCACCTATGCTGGATACCTCTTGGATACGCTCACAAGGCTAAGTTTGGCAGTCATTTGTTGTACTCGATCTCTAAATGGCAGCTGGAAGATATACAATACACCTTGGCTGCATCGTCCATTTGACAAGTGAGGTATTAGTCATCTGCCTCCTTGATCGCCTAAAACGTGGTGTGAGATGATGCAATTCTATCACTGTATCCCTGTTATTGTCAAAAAGCTTAACAAGGGCATTGCATAGTTTAGATGGTTTGTGTCATTTTATATGATATCAACTATTACATAGCTCTTTTAAAGAAGGTACACGATACACGCTGATGATGGGACATTCGTGAGAGAGCAAACCCTTGTTGCTTTGCTTTGACGAGGTGATGAGTTATACTGTATGCATCGGACAAGCTGGTGTGCATATCACACCAACAAGCATCATGCATATACATGAGCTTTTCTTGTATCATTCATTGTGCGTTAACGAAAACGAGATCATATGTCTATAAGCTAGGTACACAAAACGACACATTAAAGAGCATGCTTTGAATGAGTGATGTTCTCTTGGCATGGGGATCCTTGCAGATCCCACATGTTGCCTTTTAGGTATTAGCCGGGTGTGTGTGGGGGGATGCGTGCGTGCATGGACACGCGTATGATTGCATATCAGGTGATTTGCTAATCCGAAAAATGAAAAGGTGTGATGGAGACAATAAAGGATATTGAACAGGGAAAAAACATCGAATGAATAACGTGGATTATACCAACGTGCTCTTCCTAGTGTTCTGTGCAAGTGTGTGTGGAAATCCAGGATTTTTTGGTAACCAATCAAGATGCAAGGTCAGCTCGCATGCTCACTCCACCCTTTACTCTTTATGCAGCAGCAGCATCAACCCACAGCAGTTATCTTGTCAATACCATGTTTCTCTCTCTCTCGCTCGCTCTCTTTTTCATTCCCACACGCTTCGACTTTGATATATGCTGAACCTGTTGTCACAATTAACATTGGTCTTACCGCGATCCTGGCATGGCAACCACCACCACCATCGGAATGCAGCACTGACAACAATACTCCCGACGACGACGACCACTATACCTACAGCTGTCACCACCACCACAGGTTCTACGCCACCTTTAGGAGCACTTGTGAACAGATTGCCGTATGATATCTTATTGCTCATATTCTCACAACTCGAATTGGGTGATCGAATACGATGCATGCGAGTGTGTTATACATGGCGTGCACTATTGATGGAATGGCCAGGCATGTGGGATACGCTCTCAACAAAAGATGGATGCAATATTGGGTATGACTTGGCACCCTACATGCAATACATACGTGGAAAGGCAGTGAAACGGATATCGTATGATGAGATGGACATTCGACAACGAGGTTACCAGGATGATGAGACAATGTTACAAAAGATGATGGCTTTATTGGTTGAACGCAATTGTTCAAACATCTCTCAAGGTATGTAATAATGGCAAAAAGGGAATTACGGAATAAGGATAACTCATTATCAAGGTAAATGTAGTATCCATTCATGCTCAACTTGCATCAGATGGTGTTCTTTCACGCCTAATGGATTTAACATGTCACAATTTGCAGCATCTGGACATCAAATGCACCAACAAAAGATCAGGGATATCATGGATTCGGATTCTTGATACTGCTTTACGCACCTGCCCACAGCTAGAATCGCTTGTTTGCTCGACTTTATCCAATCCCACAGCATTGACTATGGAAAACGATGACATGACCTTCCAAAACATTCCTCCGCACCAACATCTTACATCATTGACTCTATTTGCACCAGCCAACAGGACCAGTACCATCGAACCGACGTCCATACTTGATTCCATTGTTCCATTACTTCCCAAATTAAGACGACTCGCTGCTACGACTGGTTCCAGCAATATACATACAGGATGGGTATTGGATGCTATCATGGACCATTGCCCTCATATCGATTCAATACGTATTCACCCCGAAGTATCCTCGACCTTGGATGACAACAATAATACATTGGATGGATTGCGAGAATTAGCGATTGCTGGTTGCAGCACCACCATTCAAGATCATGTGCATCAAATCATTGAACGACATCATGACACGTTGGAAGTATTGTTATTGGATGATAGTGACGATGATACCGACACCATCTTTGCTCTTCTTTCTACACTGGAGCTTCCTCAATTACATACATTTCATTGGAGTAGTACGGGTCGTCCTCAGCAAATTCCTACGAACCATGAAGCGGTTGATCACTTTGGATCTTTTTTGGCTCAAGCACCCCACATCCAAGAGCTCACATTAATCGATCGAAGAGGCATCATCCATGACATCACCATGATCCAGCCATTATCCCACCTTCAAACATTGTATTTGCAATATTGTCCTCATCTCTCACCTTCAGCACTTGCCAGTCTTTTTTCATCATGTCCATCCCTAGCCTATCTTACTCTTCATTCAACGGGTGCATGCAACGTCGACACGGTTGCTCACATATTGGCTACTACTCCTACTCATCTCAAGAAGTTGCGAATCATGCATTGTTCACAAGTACAAGTTGATGATGCACTTGTGCGTGCACTTCAAAGGAAAAAGGGTAAAGAGTACTTGTTGGATGACTTGCAAATGACTTGTTATACACAGTCCGAGGATAGCATTATATGTCAAGGTCGTTTATTGGAGCGCTTATTGGACACACTTGAAGCGAATGCTATTGCCCGCTATTGGAAATTAAACTTGAATCGCTCCACGGATCATTACCCACTTCCCGATTTGCCACTTGTCACCGACACCTACTGGCGACGACGTAATGGATACTATCGACAAAAGTTAATGGACATGGATCATGGGGTTGATGATTGTTCCTTTACGACGACAATACCAAAACCAAAAAGATCAATGACTCTCAAGGAACGATTGCTTAAAAGACATAAGCAGTAGACCATTTATTATAGTTTAATGTTTTTGTACATCTTTATTATTGTATATAAAGATAATCGCATGTATGAATAATGATAAGATGAGGAGGTTGCCATGGAGACAATGATAATTGCGGACCGGACTTGAGATTTGGAGGAGTCGGTCACAAAGGGAGATAAACATCCGCACGCTATGATACAGCTGGGGTGGTGCCTTTTCCGTTTTGACAACCTTTCCACTATGCTGTCAGCTGGTCCTGCATACTCTTTAGCACGAGCAACCTTTAAACGTGCCCAACGTGGTCTGTTTGGTGGCAAACACATTCAATTCGGTAACAATGTAAGGGCACCAGACGCACGATCGCTTTTCCAGCACGCTCACACACCTTGCTTGTAGAATCCATTCTCCAAGAAAAAAACTCGACGTAACTGGCTTCCCAATGTCCAAAGCAAGAAGCTTTATTCAGCAACACTCGATCGCTTTCTTGATCTCAAGGTGACGACTTCGGTGTTGCGTACCATTGACAAAAAGGGTGGTTTGGATCAGTACTTGCTCGAGACTCGCGATAAAAACTTGTGCAGCGACAAGGCTCTTGAACTCAAATCAGTCATCCTCAAACAGTTGAAAAAGAACGAGAAAAAAGTAGCAGCAGAATCAGCACCCAAACAAGAGGCAGCATCAACAACAGCACCATCATCATCAGCATAAAAGCATGGTATATCGTTTTCCAGAATGAAAGATATGATCCAGCATTTACCCAACAACAACAACAACAACATGCACAAATGACGATAGATAGCAATGCTTTTATTTTGGTAGAAGTGGAGTACAAAAAAAATGACACAATAAAACCAACACAAGAATACAAAGAAAAGAGAGCCAGAAGGAGGATTGGATTGGCAAAAAGTGGGATATCAGAGATGGTATTGTGGAAGGAGAGAACGAGTCAGCTACAGAATGATTCATGCTGTACCTTTGAATCCATAAAGACACACACAAGCAGAATCAACATCAATCGGGAGTACGTGATAGATCTCTCTGTTCGATTGTTCGAGAAGCTGTACCCTATTCACTAGCCAAGTTGATCTTATCCAATTTACTCTTGCATCATAAAGTAGCCTCTCATCCCATTTTCCTTATCTAATAAAGGTATTATCACTCATTCATGCAGCCTGGAAGGGAAGGTTCCTTGGATAGTCCATGGATCAAGGATCTATGTTGATGCGAGGGCGGCGGTGATATGGGTGGGTGCAATCGTGCCTGGCTCTTTCATACAACCTCTTATGGAATTACCACAACTTGGAAAACACTGCTCACTCTCCACCTGTCGCTCCCTTGGTAACCACTATACAACAACATGCCTCATTGTCGATAGCCATTGACCTCATTCTCGAAAAGACTTTTTGCCCGTGACATGTCTTTTTTGCCACAAGACCTTTTGGTAAGTTACCTAGTTCATGGTGCTTTATTGTCAAGTTGACATTGTTATATACTACAGTGGGGAACATCGTCTTGCTCATCCTTGCGACAAGCGACCTGACAAGGCAGTTGCTCAGTGCACGACATGCGCGCAAATGGTGCTTGCAGCCGTTGCTGAAGGCTTGACCTTGGAACAAACGGTAAAGAATATGAACATACCACTTTCATCATATGGTTGACTCACTACTCCCCATTTCAGCTGGAACGTCACGTGGAATCCAATTGCAAGACGTATGTGTGGCAAATACAACCATCAGAAACGAACAAGCGGATATGTGGTGTCAAAGGATGTCGTGATTTAGAGGATGGCAACGCTGTTTCACAAAAATGTGCCAACTGCCAACAAGTATTTTGTCTAAGGTACGTTTTAATTAAAGGTGCTCAATGGGGATAAAATGTATGAGACTCATTATTGGCATATCCACTCTAGACATCGACATGGCCCTGATCATCATTGCCCAGTATCATCACCAGCAGATGCCAAGGCATACCAACGAAAATTGATGGCAGAAGCTGCTGTTAGCAGGCTCAAGCAAAAACAACAACAACAGCCAAAATCGACATCAACTTCAGCAGCATCAGCAACACCCGTCAAGAAAAAAGTCAATCCAACCATTGAGCTGATGAAGATGAAATCCAAAGCCAAGGTAGAGAAAGGAAGATAGGGAAGGAATTGAGGATTTATACATGTGGAATTGGTTAGGGATCGGCATCCGTACCTATGGCATCACGCATTTATTTAAATATCCATTGGCCCGGGAAGGAAGAGTCGCAGCCCATGTTCTTTGATAAGGTATAGGATGGGGACCAACAAGAACTGAAAAGACATCATCATCATGTCTAATGATAAATATCTAGACCCTGAGGATAGGCCGGTTACTGGATGTGCTAGCAGATCAAGGAAATATAAAGAATGATAATAATCGGTTGGGCGTGGATGATCCACAGGTAAACAAAGAATCCACGAAAAGAGGTAAAAGGACATGGATGATTGATTATTTGTAATCTATAGCGTCTAGTGGTTGTCAAGGAGGATACTCAAAACAAAGTCATTGACAATAGCTCCAGCCTCGAAAGCGTGCTCGCGAACCTGGATCATGTACGCTTAGACCGCTTAGCTAGCATCGTTTAGATTGGATGTGTGCAAGAATCTCTGACAATGTAAACCTCATGAATCACGTGATAAAGTGCAAATGCCTCTGTGTGTGTCTGTATATTAAAGCGTGGGTTTTTTTTTCTATAAGGGGATAAAAGCAATGTGTGGTATATATATATCATAGAGATGATGGGGGAAATTATCTACGCTTGCCAATGGGCATTTTGGCACCATCTTCTGCCTTGGTCATTTTCACCATGACTTGATTACCAGCTTCATCCACTCGGATATATTTGTCACCATCCACATAACCTCCACGTGGTGTTTTGGAACGACGGCTGGCTGAGGATGAAGTTGAAGATCGAGTGACTGACAAGAGATGTTCACTTGTACTTGCAGATGTTGTACCACCACCACGAATACTGATACGTCCTGATGGGGATACACAACGTGCAGCCGAAACAGAAGGATGATGGTGAAAAGTGGATGAGAGCGAGCCGCCTGAAGATTCACTGCTACTTGTATGGGATAGTGTAGTACTACTACTGGCTGCTGCTGCTGCTGCTAATGATGATGATTCCTCCGTGGTTGCTGTCGCTGCGTTACGTGGTGTACCTTCGGTCAAGTTGTGATCAAACAAAAACCTAAAATACAATACTCAATGAATACCCCACTCGCTTGTATATAAAAGATGTATACTTACTTTGACAATTCAACCCAACCACCACCCACACGCACCATGACAAGCTTGCTGGGTAAGATACGACAATAAACAAGCCTTGGATTGACTTCTCCAAACCAATACTTGCCCACTTCACCAGGGACCATCTTGACCTTGACGCGGTAAGGGTTCTCATTGACGATACGACCCAATTCCATATCCAACTCATTCTTGGGATCAGCTACATAGCGTGTACGAGAAGGCGTTTTCGAAGGCCTCAAGCTGGGCGTCGTGCGATTAGCAGTATTGCTGCTGCTACCTTGACTCGATGATCGACGTGACATGGATATGGGTGTTGTAGAACGAGGAGGAGCAGGAGTCTTTCGTCTCTTGGGCTTGGATTTTGCCATGGCCAACTTGGTAAAGAATTCATGATCCAATTGACTGATACACATTTGTAATTCACGCTCACGTGCAGCTGCTGATGCACGCACCTTGTTGCATTTCATAAGCACTTGTTGCATTCTTTCAGGAGGTGTACGATCACCCGCTTCTGCTTTGGCACGTCTTACGAGATGGGTCATGGTTGGTTCGTGTTGCTTGTAGGCTCCCACCAACACCTTTAGCAGTGATTGAAGATCGCTCTTGCTGAACTTGTTATTGACAATGCTTGCATGATGAGGTGCTGCATCGTCCACAGCTGTTGAAAGCAATGATGCTTGTTCCTCAAGTTGATCCAACATGCTCATCAACTCCGTCCAGTTGCTTTGAGATGCCAATTGCTCACGACGCTGCTTCATCACCTCTTCCAAGTCTTTCATGCATGTACTCGCCTTAGGATGCTTCTTGGCTTGTTCCAAAAGTTGGGCCACTTGATCCTCAAGCTCACGAAACTCTTGCTGCTCAATAGGTGTGATCGTGTTATCCTTCCATTCCAATGCTTCCACTCTTGTCTTTAGACTCTCGGCATGTCGTATCAATTCAGCCACCTTCGCATCCGCTTCACGTTTTTGTCGCCTCTCAGCTCGTCGAGCACGTCTCTCATCCAAACTTGCTTTCACTTGATCATACTGCTTCTGTAAATCAGCCATACATTGCTCTAATGCCTCTCGAATACACGTGTATCGTTTGTCGTCGTCGCTGGGAGTAGGACATGCTTTGGTGGTGATATCCTTTGCAAATTGAACAAGGTGATCCATCGTCTCTTGCAATCCAGATTCATCATTGTCTTCTTGTTCCTCCTCATCATCATCATCCATGCCAATAGGTACAGCCGTTGAAATGGTGGCAAGTGTATCTTGGAAAGCACTCACTTGTTGATGATGTTTCGTATACATTTGTGCAACGTTGCTGAATGCATCTTCTTGCTGGATCAATGCTTGCCAAGCATCCAATGCTGCCGCCAATGGCTGTACTAGCTCATCCACCTCCTTTTTGTCCATGCCATATTCATTCACCAATTGCTGACACTGCTGATAAAGACCACCTGTTGTAATCTCCTCATTGCATTCAGCATGCATCGTGCGTTGAGCATCCACTGTTCGTTTGTGTGTACGTGCACGTTTGATAATATCATCATTGTTCCATTCAAGGGCATTCTGTTCCTTTTCGAGCGTAGTGACGTGTTGATCGATGGTTGCCTGGATACCAGAAACTTGATCTTTGATAGACGCCAATACAGGTCCCCTACGTGATTCCATCTCAAGTGCCTTGATTTTGCTCATCAAATCTTCAGCTTGCTTTGTGACCTCCTTGTGTCGCTGCATGAACACGTGGGCTTCCTTATCCTCATTCAATGAGATGTCCAATTCACGCAAAGCCGACATGATGTTTTCAACCGGTTTCCTCGCTTTGGCATCCAATTCAATCGCTTCGAGTTGAGTTGCCAAGGCTTCAAGGGCTTCATGTTGTTTGGCCCACTTTTCAGTACGTGCTTCACGGGCTGCCAAGTCATTCTTTGCCGATTCCAATAAGGCCCATTCCTCATCCACTTTTGCTTGCACTTGATCAATGGCATGCTTGATCTCCTCTGATATCACTTGACCACCAATAAAAGCGTGATAGGCTTGCAAATCACCATAAGCGTCGCGACAATCATCGTATTCAAGAGCAAGATGCTGCACGTGATCAGCTTGCTGCATAAACGCACGGACCTTTTGTAGGCGAGTTTGTACCACCATTGCATTCTCGGCATGAGTACGTTGCAGCCGAGATGCATTCACTGCGTCGTACAAGGTAGTCATCATAGCACGCACTGCAACCGCTTGCTCTGCTACCGTATCCAATTGTGCGCGAATATCGTCATCGTCGTGCTTCACCGCCTTGAGCAAATTGGCATAGTCGACCGATTCATACGTATCCATGTCCTTTTGCCATTCTGCCATTTGTTCGTCACTCACAGTAGCAGTATCGGCATGTGTGATGGCGTCTTCTAGCGTATCATAAGCAGCTTTCAATCGTGCAATGCCTTGTCGGATCTCAGCTGGTTCAAGTGCTGCCAATAAAGATTGCTTGTATTCACGTGTCTTGGTATCTAATGCCATCCATGCCTTTTCAAGAGATGTGTGCTGTTCTTGAATGCTAGGCTCAGGATCCCTGCATTTGGCATAGGCGGTCTGCGTAGTCTCCCATACATTGCCGTGAGCAGCCATGGCAGCTTGTACACCTTCCACATGTTGAATAGCTTTGCGTAACTTGGCCACGTCGCCATTGTCATCGGCATTGAATACCAATGCATCCATACGTTCAGCAATCCAGTTACGGCACGTCTCCGCTTCCTTAAGGTACGCCTGCAATGTAATCTTTTTACGCGAAATGCCTTCCTTGGATTCGAGCAATTGTTCCAAGCTAGCATGCAAACCATACAGACGCCGTGTTCGCATATCCACCCAATCACGAATCATGTCATTGTTGGTCTCATCATTCGAATTTGGATAAGAGATACTTGGCATATGATCAATACCATTCTTGAGTTCGTACAATCGATCCATAAAAGCCATTGCCCAATCCTCATGCTGTTGCTGTGATTGATATCCTGAGGAAGAAGGTGAATGGGTCGATGCAAGGTCGTCTCGAATAGTGTCTGCTTGGGTCTCAAGTTCGGTTGCTTGTACCATGAATGCACACACAGCACGTGTTTGAATCAGTAAAGCGGTACTGAAATCGAAATGATCGCGAATGCCATCTTGTGCAGTGTCCAATTGTTGCATTTGTTTCTTGAAAGAATCGGACACAATCACCGTACCATGAGATGCCGCTGATTCACATAGATCATCCAAGGTCTTGCGTAATCCCAAAGCAGTCTCCTCACAATGCTTGACAAATTCAGCGTGCATCGTATCCTTTTGTTCCTGCAGCTTGTCCACATCTTCATCCCATCCTTCAGGTTTCCACTTGATGTGCTCCTCAATTAATGTCTCAAGCTCTTGTCGATGTGTGCTTAACCATGCAAGGGATGCTTGTAATTGATCTGCCAAATCAACTCGGTCACGCATCAATTCCAATTCTTTGGCACGTGCTCCTAGTGTCTCTTCCAATCTTGTCATTGCTCGATGCAGTGATTCCATCATCGCTTCCAGATGATCCGGCGTTGCCATGGGTCGGGCCAATTTTGAAAAGTAGCTGACAAAGGTCTCATAGCTGGTTTCAATGGCTGGTAACGTGGTCTCCATCAGCATGTGCTTTTGTTCCATGAGGGCATTCCATTGCGTTTCTAGTTGCTGCAAATGGTCATGACCGAAATCAGGTTGAGTCACCCACATATTCTTGTTGGCGGTGAATCGACGTAATGATTCAGTCAAAGCATCCATATCCTGCTTGCCAGCGTGTAACTTTTCTTGCCATGCAAGTCGTGCAGCTGCTGCTTCCATCGTAATCACATGATCGGCTAATGCAAGTTTGAGCTGTTCAAGCGTGTGCATAACTTGACCCAATCGTTGACGTGCTGGTTCAGTCATGATGATGTTTTCAAGACCAATCACCTTGTCATGTAATTCACGCACTTGGTTTTGCTCAAAGGTATCCACGGCGTGTGTCAACTCGGCATGCTTTTGTTCCAATTGAGTGATATCCGACACAATGAAATTGCCTTCCTCAGCTGCCACATCCACATGTTGTGCCCGCAATGCCGCTGCTTGTTGATCAAGCCATTGTTGTAACGATTCAGCCTCAGCATCGTATTCCTTGACCAATGCATTGGTTCGATGCATTTCATTGTACTCCTTCATGGCATTTTCAATACTCGTTTGCAAAGCGTACAATTCTTCCATTCGTGCATCCAACAATGCCTTGACTTGGGCCTTGACTTGAGCGGCATAATTGCTACTTGATTCGGCAGGTTGTAAAGCACGCAATAATGGACCACCTTGATAGGTTGGCCAAGGCACCACGCACTCATCCCAGATCCGTTTCACCTCACTTTTAAAGCCATCGACACGTCCTTGGAAACCATCATCATGTTGGATACGGCGTGTTGCTTTGACAATGGCATCCTTCAATTTATCTCCTTCACGATGAGCATCTTGAGCACGAAGTAGAAACTCGGTGACGATAGCGCGCTGTGTCATCAATTCGGACGTGTAGTGAAGCAAGTGTCTCAAATCACTCAACTTGGTTTCTATCTCTACCAATTGAGCATTGCCTTCATCCACGGTACGCAATAAACCCATATGTCGATCTTCAATCTCGGTGACACGATCCTGCAGTGTTTGTAATGCCTGCGCATGTTCACTATCACCTGCATACGATGGCTTGTCAGGGTCCTCACGACGAGGGTCATAGCGTGCCTTTTTGATACAAAGATCCCATGTTTTGCGAGCCACCGTAAGGATATGATGGTTGGTCTTGATCCATTGTGCTTGCCAAGCTGCACGCTGCTTAATCATATCCAAGGTTTGTCCACGTGATGTCAACATGTGCTGCAATTCCCGATGGGCACGTTCCAAATCTTCAATACACGATACGAGTGATCCACGATCAATGGATACAGCATTGGCCCGATCAATATCGTCTTCCAATTGTTGTACTTGTCTCAGCACAGATGCCAGATCTTCATGTTCCATTTGATCCAATCGTAAAGCGGTGGTCTCACGTTCCTTTTCCAATCTTGCCACCTCACTCTCATCATCCAAAAGCTTTTGTTGCGTGGCAGGATTATTGAGATCAACACGGCCCAAGATTCGCATGCGTTCATGCATCCAAGCGGTGAGTCGCGTCATTTTGTCATATGCCTCTCGTGAACGTTGATGCAACGATAATGTATCTTGTCGAGCGGCAAGCAATTGATCCAATCCTTCAGCTGTCAAAGCAAGTGCCATGCCATAGGTGCTAATGGCACTACGAATCGCTTCATTCACGGCTTGATTATCTTGAGCATCCCCTGCCCCAATGGCAGCTGTAGCCATCTCGTCCACTTGTGGATAAGGTACACGTGCAGCAAAATGCGAGATCAACTGAGCGGACTTCTCCTTAAAGTCGTCAATGTCCTCAGCCAGCCGTTCTTGATCCTCTTGAACATACTTGTCGCCCATGGATGAAAGTGTTTTACGCAGCTGTTCACCTTGATCCCGAATCAATCGATATTGAGACACCACTTCCATCACAGCCAAACGTTGCTCAACCACTTTGCGACAATAGGCAGCTCGTTTCATCAAATCTTCAAATGCTTTCTCAAAATTCTCTTGACGCGTCTCGAGGTATGGTGGTATAGGCGATGATGGTTGATGTAAATCTTCCATTTCTTGATATGCATCCAATACGTGTGAATAATCATGTTGATCGAAATCAGCAATCTTGCGTTCCAGGGTCACCAATGTCTTGACAACATGCTCGATACTATCATCATTTTCTTCTTCTTCCCCTTCTTGGTCGTCTTGTTGATCATCCATCCATCGGCTTCGTCGTCGTAGAAACTGAGTCATCTCATCGTCTGTTTGTGCAATCCATTTGACAGCATCGGCAAATAAATGCTCCCATTTTAATCGTAGAACGAGCATATCCACAAAGACAGAGCGTGTATGTAACATCTGCATCAATCGATTCAACATGTTCAGAGTTGTCAAGGTGATTTCGATCGTGGATGTGTCAGCAGGTGTCAAATCCGAATCACTGCGATTCAAGGTGAGGTTCTTGACATGAGCTCGTAACCGTGCCATATCATCCGCATCAAATCGTTCCACTTCAGTACGCAACTGCTCGTGCTCTTTGTCCAATCCCTCAATGATATCATCCGAAAGCATAAGACATTCACCCAATGGATCCACATCTTTATGCTTCTCATTCCGCTGCTCAAGGGTCTCAATCCTTTGATCGATCCATGCCCGGATACGTTCAGCTTCAATAAACCAGGATCGCACCTCATCCACCCAATCACGAATCGTACGATAAGTCGTCTCGAGTGCGTTCATATGCTCCATGGACCGAGGATCGTTGTCTAAATCGTCCGCGTATTCGTCATGGATCGCATGAATAGCTGTACGTGCAACATCCACCCTTTTCTCAAGATCTTGAATAGCATCGTCCGTCACGCTGTGGCTATTGCTGCTATCATTCATGATGCTTTGTACAATGTCCAATTGCTCGCTCACAGCTCGAGTAATGTTGCCAAAAGATACGCCACGTTTGAACCATTGTACGCGTTTTGTTTGTGTGTCGAGGGTGGATAAAAGTGATTCATGTTGCTGCTTCAGCTGCGTGGTGATCAAGTCCTGATCCAATGTATCCCAAAAAGTCGTGTTGAATGTTGATATGGAAGATGTAAGCTCCGTAATGAATTGCTCGTATGCTTTGATATCGTCATCCTTGCCATCCAATGGATGCATCCCAGCATATGGATTCTATGTAATTGATTGGTCATTAATATTACAAACTCCCGGTATCCATAGTGTTCCTAATAATTTACCTGCTCTACCATGTGCCGTATACGATTCATTTCTTGTTGAACAGGCAACGTCTTTTCATGGCAACCACCGTTTTGATGATGATCCTCCCATTCCTTTTCCAACCGCTTCAATCGTTCACGTGTCAATGTGACAATGTTGTTCAAGTTGTCATCACCACCATGCTTTTTGATATCATCTGCCAATGTATCCAGTGCAACAATTGCCTGAAGTGTTTTTGCTGGGGAGATGTGTGCATCCTGTTGAATCGTGTCGATTTTTTGTTTATACTCCTCAATCAATGTGTCTTTGTCCTCTTCCATAGCAACGTCATCATGGTGATTTTCCTCTTGATGTGATAGCGATGATGATGAAGTTGATGTTGTTGTTGTTGGTATTTGCATAGATTCGAGTAGTTGATGGATACATGCACGTCGCTTGGCAACGCGAAGCGCCTTTTGATTTTCTGATTCATTGGATTGTGCAGCTGACATGATACGATAATACTCGGTGACGTACATCATCACACTAGGTTCATGCGGATAATCCACCTCTGTCAAATCCTCTGGTTCCAGATATCGAGGCACATGCATTTGTTGTGCTGCTGTATCAAATGCCAATGACAGCATTTCATGCCATTGTTCCTTTGTAAATTCATGTGATAGCGCGATGGTGGTATGCAAATAGGTATCAAACAAGGTTGGGACAAGATCAGGATCGTGACAATGAATCAAGAGACAAAATGCAAGACCCGAACGCCATGATCGACTAAAGTCCTGTATCGTTCCCAAGATGTGTGGTGTATAATCATCAAGCTGAATCCGAACCCATCGTAAAAGAGCTGCTTTAGCCTCTGTCAATGCCGATGAAGACGCCATTGTGTGATGAATACTGTTGCTACTACGAGATGGTTTCAATGTAGAGGGTAAAAGATGCTGTTGTTGGTGATGTTTGATATGGAGTGACATGCTGGATGATGACGGTGATGGCTTGATATGGTGATGATCTAATAATGGGTCGGTTGTTGTTGTTGTTGGGTCATGCTATAATTACATTTAAAGATGAGTATGATGGATGGCTCTTTGATGATTGTGATTTACCTTGAGAGATGGATCGTCTAGAATGGGTTGAAATTGATACTTTGTCATAATATAGAACAGCAATGCAAGGGTCCTCTTCAAGTCGCCATTGACGATAGCTTCATTGCCGATATCAGGTACATCATCATGCCGTTTCGATAAAATGCTCAAGGCCTGTGCAACATTGGATAATTGATGGATACGCATTCGTCCTTTCTCTGGTTTTGGCGCGTCATCGTCATCATCCTCCACAGTCGCTAGTAACTGTAACAAGTGCCTCCCATCTTGCAAATCCTTGCGCATATCAACAATAGCCTGCTCTCCTAGTTGCGCATTCACCCAAGCTGTCAAGGTACGTATTTGAATCTCTTGATAGTCGGAACTGAGATTGCGCGCAGTCCATTCTTCAGAATGAAACACCAGGGACCGATGCGAATTGGATGACTTTACAAGACCTCTGGATGGCGACGGGGTCATTCGAGCTATAGAGTAGTTGCTAATGGTTAATTGCATGGTTGTTGTTAAGAGAACAAAGAATACATGCCTGTTCACTGCAATCACGAGAGGAAGGGGGAGGAGGAGGATAAATACCACACTGCACACACACGCACACGCAGGACACGCTGTTTTAAAAAGAGAAAAGAAAAGAGAGAGAGCGAGCGAGAGAGCGAGAGCGAGAAAGAAATGTGTATCCAAGTTACGTGTGTTATGGGTGTGTGCTGTATCGAGCTTATTGTAAAAAAGAAAAAGGCACAGCCTAAATATGGAGATCAGGAGGGGATGGTTGCTTTTTGCAGCAACACCAACATCAGGTTCTCTTTCTTTTCCAAGCATATGCACACTCACACATACCCATACAATCATTCACATTCATATTAGAATCCCTGTTTCTCCCATTACATTGATTATGTGCTTCATGTCAAATACCAGTTGTCTTTGTCTCTTGCTCTCCCTTGATATAGGAGACATTCATTCATTTTCCTCCTCGTTCTTTTACAATTAATGCATCTTTGTCGGTGTTTTTGTTTCACCATCTAGAAAAAGTGGTGGTATGTGTCTCATGATGCCTCACTCACACACGCGCCTAACGTGTCCGCGTTGTTTATGGTTACACGAAATGGTAACATCACGCACAGCGGAAAGGCCACCCATCTTAATGCTCACACAGCACCTCGTGGTTGCATGTAAAGCTTCTACCTCTTAAGAATCCTATCTATGTCATCGAATACATTCTCAAAGTTAAAGTACAAACATCTACAAGGTTAAGCGAGATGGCTGTCACCTGTATTTGGTTCATGGCAGCATTAAGTGTAAAAGAAAGAATGTGATTTGTGCAACCTTTTACAGGCGGGGATTGTCAAGTAGGTGTATCGGCACAGTGTTGATCAAATACTAAGGTACATCAAGCAGGCTATTGTTGCTTGAGCAGAATGGTAAATTTTGGTGTGATAGATGTATAGCGATCAGACATGGATGAATACATTGTTCGATTTTCTGCTTGTAACCATTGCAAAGACATGATATGGGAGAGGGATGGGAGTGACTCTCTTAGCAACGTGCTGGTATTGTGCTTGCTTACGTTGAAGCTATACTTCGCTGTATACGACATTGTTTGTGCAAAGCCCTACTTCGGCAATGAGAATTACTACGCGCGCACCAAAAATGTAGGCATGGTGGTAACGTAACCCAGCAACCAACCAAATAAACACATCTCTCATCAATGCTCATTGACCATGCGCACACCACTTTTGGTATCCCATGTCACCTGCATTCATCCATCATTGACCATGCGCGCACCAATTTTGCTCCATCATCTCATACACTATTACATATATTATCACTTCATCCAATCTGCTTGCACCATCACTCTATTAATTAACAATGCTTTAATCGATCGTGGGTTGTATTCTATGGTGAGCTTTCAACCATTATATGCATGGTAGGAAACCGATTGCACATGAAAAGGGATATAATGTAAGGTGCGAACAAGATGATGGAGTAAAATTGGTGCGTGCATGGTCAATGATGGATGAATGCAGGTGACATGGGATAGCAAAAGTGGTGTGCGCATGGTCAATGAGCATTGATGAGAGATGTGTTTATTTGGTTGGTTGCTGGGTTACGTTACTACCATGCCTACTGGTGCGCATAGTAATTCCCTTGGGCAATTTGGAACGACATTGGCTTAGCACAACAAACAGTACTCATTATGAGTCAATACATGGTAAAGAGAACCAAGACAAAGGTAAGGCGTATGGTAGCTATGGTACGATGATGAGCATACGCTTTATTTGCATGTTTGTGTGTAGGTGAATGGGTGATAGTGTACAACGTGATTTCCTTTATGTCTACTTGAAAGGGTAATTACGTCATAAAAGAGCGTCTATCATGGTGGCTAACATTGCATTGCTCCCATCATAGCAAGGCAAGCGAGACTGATTACTCCTCCTCGACATTATTGTTGACTTGATTACGATCCAAAGGTGGAGGTTGTTCCTCGTCACCATTATTGGCAGTATGGACATCGTATAAAGATACTGTTGATGGCAGATTTTCATTTGCTGTTGTACCGGGTTCGATGCGTAAAGCGATGGTTAAAAGTGGTGGTCTTCCCTCATGTCCTCGACGGTTAATGCGGGCGTAAATCATTCCAAGAAAATCAGGATCCTGGAAAACTCGCCTGTATAATGCGCCAGTACCATCCCTGAGGATAGCGTATTGCTCATCGGCCAATGTATCATAGTACTCCGTGAACCTTGGGAAAGAGTTTAGGGTCAAGTGATTGAACGTTTGCCTGATCACCATTGGCAAAGCATGCTTAAACATAAGCGTTAGGACACCAAGTGCCCAGGCTGTTTGCATATTGATATAGATCGCCATGATCAATTTGAAGGCTTTCATTGGCGTGTCGTCATAGTACCAATCTGCAAGCACATAAGCCCCATTGATAAAGGTGTAAGCGTTGATGGCTGTCGTTGATGGCATGTTTGAAAGGAAAAGCTGTCTGAAGATAAAGGATGATGCAAAATCGCTGTGGGTCTATTTATACAAGATGTTGTTTACGAAGCCGAACACGAGTAAGATGGACCACTACTACCCCAAAAAAGGACGCCAAGCTGTTTATGAGGAACAATGCGGGACCACGACCACGTAACACAAATGTGTTTCCGACGTGGACCGAGCTGAACATGTAACACTATACGACACCACGTTGCTTTATGATCTTTTGATTTGTCCGATGATTTGAAGAATGCCACTTACTGAACGTCACACAATCTTCTTTGCGCCACACTTTCGACATAATTCCCTGAATGGGCAAGCGCATGTTCAAAACATCCAAAGCGTGCGTACATATCCCCATGGCCTATTCTTTCCTGTTGCTGCATCGTTGCTTACTTGGTTACCTGGCAAATGAATGCCATTATGCACCCGGCATATCGGAGCCGGTATTACAACACTTTAATTCTGGTCAGGTTGATGCTTACAGTACAAGGAAAGGACATCATCACAGGAAGGCTCACTTGGAACAGTATGTATGTGAAAAAGAGAGCAGAGGAAAAAACTGAGTGGATGCTTTTCCTTTGTACTTTGAAGTCTCTAAGTCTTTGTACTAAACAACCGTCTTTTACTTGGTCAGCACATTGCAACTTAAGCAAGAGAATGCTTCAAAAGCCCTTTGAGGCCGATCTCATGCTTCACAATCAATGCAGCATCCATCCAATTTCAGACTTCGGTGATTGAAAAGAGACTTTGCGTAGACTCAGCAGTGTGCTCAATGCGACGCGACTCTTGCTACGATACGCGTGCCTGTTTCAAAGTAAAGGGGTGTGTGTCTATACCTGCGATACTATTATCTGATACTAATAACTGCACACTTTTATTGGTATAGTATACGATGCCAAAATGTAGGAAGGGCAAAGGGATTCTAGCGAATGTCAAACCACAAGGCAATGCGACGGGGGATGAGGTGCTAGTATCTTGGCTCAAGGAACCTGGCAACTACACCCGGTTCATCAAAGCAAATGGTCGAAACGTGAAGAATGGTGATGCTGTAGAAAGCAAGACGGATGTTTGCAAGGACATTGCTGCTCTATACCACGAGGCAGGGTTCATTGGATGTAAGCCAAGTATGGTTTTCTACAAGCTCAATACATGGGAAAGTAAGCATGTCACAGCACATTTGTTGGCTCGCGACGGAGCAAGTAAGTTACATTGTTGCATGGCAACCATCATTCCATTTTCATGAATACTATTTGCATGAGCAGATGAAGCAGTCATTCGCAAGGCGTTCCCTTATTATTATGATTTGGTGGATGTCTTTGATGTCTCAGCTACAAGTGATTCATTTGCAAACCAACGTAGACAGCAAAAACAACAACAACCACCCACCTCTCATCGTCAAAACATCCTTTTACGCTTACCACGTGGTCGCAAGCCCATGGTCGTATCATCATCATCATCATCCATGTTTACTACCAACAACAATAGGTCCTCTCCTGTACCACAGGCGTTACCACCAACAATAAAGTACAATGCTAGCGTGAGGCAACCACCCGTATCACCGTTACCTAACAATGCCACCATGAGCGAATCATCAACAACAATAGCCTCTGATGATGGCACGATCCAACGGATGTTGAACATCATTGAAGAGCAACAACAACGACACAATGAGCAAATCGATCGCATGTTTGAAATGTATCAGCAACAGCAATCCACTTCGCATCAAATTTTGAATACCCAGCTTAAATTATCGCTCATTTCACAATTTCGAGAGATTGGCATGACGAAGGATGAGATTGTGGAACAATTACGATCCGGGCATTGATTATGTAGATAGTAAATCACTTTATAGTGGACTTTTTGGAATAAAAGAGGTATAATCCACAATCAACATCATCAAAGGGAACATATTCTATGGTAGCGAAAATGGGGGTTCCATCGGGTCGATTCGCAAATTGTCGCCAGCCTGACGACACATCCATGATTGTGTTGTATCCTTGCCAATGAAGATAAATGGATCGCAGCAATCTTGGCATGACACGAAGTAATTCGCAAGACACTTCCCATAGACCACACGTGAGATGCACATGCTCCACTTGGTTTGGATAAGAGAATAAAGTGACCATCATATCTGAAACAAAGGACCCATTACACAACTTGAGTCGTCGAAGATGAGGAATCTCTGATATCGTGGTTGCCATGAAATCCATACGTTGTGTGGTAGCATCGGTGGTGATTTGGGTGAGAATGGTATCCGATATCCGTAAGATCAATCGATCCAAGTTGTCTTGGTGTGTGGATGATAATTGCTTGAGTTGCTCCAGTAATTCCATGATCATGGGAGATTCTGGTTCTGTATGATGGGGAGGCGTTGTTGTTGTTGTGGATGCACTGGGTAAATTGGATGTCTCAGAAGAAGGTCGACGTGTCGTGCGAATATCCAACTCAAGCGATTGAAGACATGGCATAGAATGCAAAAAGGGTAAGAGATTCAATAGGAGAAATCCATCCATTCGAAGAATCAAGGTGCGTAAAGTCGCCGTATTTTGTTGCAGTAATTGTTGTAAAGTACCAAGGGATGGGTATTCATCCTTCCACATCTCCAGCGACAAGTCCAAATGTTGTAAATGACATTGATCCAAAAACAGCCTTGCCTCGCATGCTTTGATAGACAAGCCATATAGTGAATGTGGGTGGTCGTCTCTTTTTGTCTTTCCATCATTCTTCACGTGGTCCCAAAGATGATGTGGCTCCTCTGTCAAGGATAAGTAGACGTACTTTAACTTTGGACAATGCTGAGAAATGATCTGCTTGATTTGCTGACATTCATTCTCCTTGCTGCTGGGTATTCGTAGACCGATCAAATTTGGACAATGCTGCAATATCTTCTCCAACAATGACACGTTTATGCTCGTGCACCGTACGTAAAGAAAACGTAGACTGCTGCTGGACGACGATATAGGTGATGGTGGTAGATCTTCAGGGACCATCGACATGTCGTGTTTAAAAGGTGATTCAATGAAAAGTGATTCCAATGCTGGAGATGTTGTTGTTGTAAGGCTCATTATGAGTGTGGAAGGATGCGCTGCCATAACGAGTGATGATTTACTCAGGGTCAAATGCTTGAGACAGGTCAACTTGGTCACGTGATTACTGAGATCTCCAGGTACATAGCATTTAAGTAGAACTTTAGAGAGAGAAAAGAAAACGCCATATGAGTAAGACGACCATGGATACCATTCCTTTTGTTCCTTTCCCTTACCCAATGAAGTGAGATATTGGCAATGTTGCATCAATAACGTCATCATCTCCACAAATGCAGCTGCGTCTAAGCAGTTTTTCACCGATACACTCTTCACATGAAGTCCAACGTTCTCCAAGAGCGCCTTGTACCGCTGACATCCATTGCTGGCATCCATGGTCACCTTGCTGAATGCTGTGCTTGCACATTCGAATACAACTTGCCGCCATGGCCGCGACACAACCATGCATTCGAGACAGTCCTTTCGTTCCAATTCGTCAAAGATGGCAACTGTAATGTCAACTGGAAAACGGTCGAAAGGAGCAGGAAAAGAACGACATTGCAATGCTGCTGACATTGGAGGTAGGGAAGAACAAGTGCACGTTGCTGAACCTGGGAGCCTGCTGTTTCCTAAAGTAACACACGATTGGCATAGGCTGTTACACCACATGCAAGATGTTGCTGTTGAAAGATCCATTAGCAACGACTACCACCGTATTGCTACTCGACAAGGGAGTTACCAGCTATGATGCATATGGAAGATGAGTCCCAGCATGATACCAAAGGTAGGTGCTGTATCCTTGAGTGTAGTTTCAGATGACCTTTTTTGGTAATCCGAATTATGCAGATGAGCGTGCCTCTTAGCACCAACTTGTTGGCTACCAACCTCTTCAGCCTCAGCGATCATTTTCCAGTCGTTTTTCTTCCCATGAACTTTACACCAATCGTGCCCTGATCATTGTATTCTTGGATGGATCAAAAAGGTATGTACAGGGTCAAGTGTCCATGCGCACCAGGGATCTCACATCAGCGTGGTAATAGTAGTCAAGAAATGTGCCAATGATGAAGATGCGTTTGATACGATGATGCACTTGGCGCAAGAATGTATTCCATCATGCATTGAAAGATTAGGCAAGTAGAAGGAGAAAGACATCTTGAATCTCTTGCTTATCATTATGAATCTCATTCTATGCAATAGAGCTGAAATTAAAGGACGTGCTTGATCCATTGCCATCGTCTCACTGGGCTCGACTACTACATCTATGGAGTCATCCTGGTGGACCCTTGTCCATTTGCGTCACGTGGTATCCAACAGACCCACTCTGGAAAACGTTGTATTGAGGTTGTGGACGTTTTGGAAGAGGATTTTCAAGATGACATGGCCAACGAACTTCTGACGGCAGTGGTATCTCCAAGAAATGGGGCATTGGATTCATCCACTCGACATGATCTCTTTTTTTCAATGCCACAACCAAGCTCTCCAGTGCACCTTTTTTTCGTTCAAGATTCAAGCATCGTATATGACTTATGGATTAGCTTGGGCGTCTACCTCAATTGATGTTTCTGGAGTGGCCATTTGTGATGTCCATGTTTTACTCCTCTAGCCAAAAATAAAGTTTTAAAGCTCATAATGCTTTACTATTTGTCCGCCATTCCTGCAACTAGTATATCGGAAGCGTCGTCCTTAAGTATTAGCATGAAGTAATATCTTATCCGCAATGCTGTGTCACCTATCAGCGGTTGTTTGTATCACATACTATGCATTTCATTGCATATGTGTTTGTACTTACTCGTTGAACCTTGTTTCTCGTTCGCTCTCTTGCACGTAAAAGTTTAGATCTCGGTCTTCGCGCGTTATCGGTAATCACCAAGCCTATCGGATCGATGCAATATAAAAGAAGGGTTGAGAATCGTTGTCCTTGTTTCCTTTATCACAACCTCAGCCTTACTACTTATCATGTCCGGTATTGTATCTCCTGTTACTTTGCAGTTGGTGGTATCGTTTTTCTAACAAGGTTTATGTAATACCAGAATCTCAAATCAAAGTATTGTATATCCCAGGCGCTCCTCCAAATCTTGTCATGTCACATGCCGAGAGAGCTGACCAACAAGGGGCTGAAGTAGTCGAACGCATGGTGTTTGATGAAGAAGAGGGATTGCCTGGCTTCCATATCAAGGTTGCGGATGAGTGCCCGTTTTTGGTCGTTTTCCTTGAGGAGGACATTATACCTTTACTCGTCAAGATCAAGCCCGTCGGTGAGGTTTCCCCGCGGGTACAAGAATTTATCCAAGAGGTTGACGACCGCCTGCAAAATATCAGGGACGATTAGTCAATTTGCTACAACCATCATACACACACAAAGAATAAACCTTTATCAATGAAACAACGGGCACGTACAACTTGATGCTGTTAAAAATAGCACGCTATATCATGAATCCTGAAATTGGGTAACTTACATGCTATAGCATAAAAGGGGGATGACGTTTTCTTGTTTTTACATCAAGTTGTGGAGGTTGCATGAAACCGGTGTAACCATCATTCTCCCCACAATGATTAAAATGACCTATCGTTTATTAACTGGTATGCAACAATGATGCTATTTATTGAAAACGGGTGTTAGTCACACCTTTCCGATGTCCTTTTAAAACCGCTGCTATCTCATTCTTTGAAAATCCAGCATCCGTCATTGACTTTATAAGCGTTGACTGCGCTTGCATTTCTTGAATTCGATAAATACGTGCTCGATGACTCAATAAGATGTGTTGGTGATCGAGTAAACGTTGTGATGTATGTATTCATACACGTGTGGTTGTGTAGACGTTTATTACTTCGTTGTAGCCTTAAGTGGAGCTTCCTCCAAAACCTCTTAACCATCAGCGGATGGTTCTATGACTCTTCTTCGTGGATGGGGTGTGACATGCATGGAAGGTGTATTTGTTCCTGAATCATTGGCAGGTCGTTTGCGATGATGGTATCCTTGATGCGGCAATAACGGCTGTGGCTATATCCTGTAATGCGTCACAAAGCTAAAGAAGCATCTTAGCACATTTGCGAAATGCTGATCTCTCTGGATGCAAACATGCCAAGTCCCCTCGTGAATCACTTTGTCATCATTTTACATAGGCACACCTAGTATTCGAGCTATACTGCTTAAAATTCCCTGACACGTTCCTGAAATATAAATAGCCTTTCAATAGACATAGCAACTGATACACTAAGCATGCACACAATGGATGGAGGCATGCTACAGAGAATCGAGTGTGAAGCTATTCAACGAAAAATCGTAGGCTACGGACGAAACGAATATCCGGACGGCTGGTACATACTACAAAGTGATACCCAAACCTCCATTTTGGTCGTTACAGATATGCATCTGTAACTTCTCTAGGTCAAAAACAAAGTCGTCTATCTCACAAGACTTTACTTTTTTCCCTTCATTCCCGTAATGAGACCGGCGGAGTGATCATTAAGTACTACTGTAGCATGAGAGGTATGTATCTTAAACCCCGCGACACCCACCAATGCTGTATCACCCATTAGCGGGTGTTGTCCCACATGTCATGCATTTGTGTTTATACTTACTCGTTGAACCTTGTTTCTCGTTCGCTCTCTTGCACGTAAAAGTTTAGATCTCGGTCATCGCGCGTTATCGGTAATCACCAGGCCTATCGATGCAATATAAAAGAAGGGTTGAGAATCGTTGTCCTTGTTTCCTTTATCACAACCTCAGCCTTACTACTTATCATGTCCGGTATTGTATCTCCTGTTACTTTGCAGTTGGTGGTATCGTTTTTCTAACAAGGTGTATGTAATACCAGAATCTCAAATCAAAGTATTGTATATCCCAGGCGCTCCTCCAAATCTTGTCATGTCACATGCCGAGAGAGCTGACCAACAAGGGGCTGAAGTAGTCGAACCCATGGCGTTTGACGAAGAAGAGGGATTGCCTGGCTTCCATATCAAGGTTGCGGATGAGTGCCCGTTTTTGGTCGTTTTCCTTGAGGAGGACATTATGCCTTTACTCGTCAAGATCAAGCCCGTCGGTGAGGTTTCCCCGCGGGTACAAGAATTTATCCAAGAGGTTCACGACCGCCTGCAAAATATCAGGGGCGACTTGTAGTCACTCCAAAATTTTTATCCATGATCATTCCCCCATTTCATTGAATGCTCCATACACAAAGAATAAACCTTTATCAATGAAACAATAAGCACATACAACTCGATACTGGTAAAGCTAGCACGCTACATTATGAATGCTGAAATTGGGTACAGAGCTTGAATGCCATAGCGATGACGTTTTCTTTTTAAACCAAGTCGCGGAGGTTGCATGAAGCCGGTGTAACCACTATTCCCCACAATCATAAAAATGTATGTCCATGACCTATCGTTTATTGACTGGTATGCAACAATAATGCTATTTACTGAAAACGGGTGTTACTCACACCTTGACGATGTCCCTTTAAAGCCGCTGCTATCTCATTCTTTGAAAATCCAGCATCCGTCATTGACTTTATAAGCGTTGACTGCGCTTGCATTTCTTGTATTCGATAAATACGTGCTTGGTGGCTCAATAAGATGTGTTGATGATCAAGCAACCGTTGATGGTGGTATTCGTACATGTTTGATTGACGTAGATGTTCATTATTCCGTTGCATCATTTCAAGTGGGGTGTCCTCCAAAGTCTCTTGATCATCAGCAGCTGGTTCTATGATCCTCCTTCGTGTATTGTGTGTGGTATGCATGGAAGATGTGTTCGTTTCTGAATCATTGGCGGGTCGTTTGCGAGTGATGTCAGCTGTATTACTGGAGGGTGGCGTAGGTGGTACTATTGATGGGGTAATAGCGGCTGTGGATGAAGATGTTGATAATGGTTGTTGTTGTTGTGGCTGTTGTTGTTGTGGCAGAAGTAGTATTGCATGTGCTGTTTGGAATGTAAAAGTGGTATCATGGGAAGAAGAAGAAGGTGTAGGCGACGGAGGTTCAGGCGATGGAGGTTCGGGTGATGCAGGTTGAGGTGATGCAGGTTGAACATAGGGTGTATGTGTTGGGAAAATGCGTGCTTGTGGAGATTGTGGTCGTGGAGGTGGATGCTGTTGTTGTTGTTGCCATGGCGATGATTCATAGGAAGGTGGTGGTAACCTACTGCTCCTGACATAGCTAACAGCAATATCATGTTGGCCGTTAAAGGGTGTATTCATCGGCAACGTCCTTCCAAGTTGATTGATTTGCATGTCATCACTGATACTGGAACTATCGCCGGGTTCATCCATATGATTACTGCTGTTGATGCTGATGCTGCTTGTCGCCATTCCACCATCACGTTGAGCGGTAGGGTAGGCGGGTGGATCATTGTCAACGCGACTCATAGAATCATGACGAGCGTGATCTTGTTCTTGTTGATCATGACCAAGAACGATTGAAATAGTAGACGCGTCTATATCGCCGACAATGTCGCAAATATGATAATAGAATGGAAAAATGCGTTGAATGTCTCGTCGATCAAGGTTGTTTTCTAAGGCAATTGTAAGATCAGTGTGCTTCTCTATGCATATGCATCTCCTACCTCTTGTCGCCGATGCACGAGCCTTGATATACCCCGTCATCCATTCAATCACCTTAAGAAACACCTTGGCATACTTGCGAAATGTGAACCCTTCTGCATGCAAACGTTCCAAGACCTCATGAACCACTCTGTCGTTGTTCTCAATAGGCAATCCAAGTTTTCGAGCTATACTGATTGATGATAACGCACGCTTGAAATTGCCTGGCACTTGAAAGTATTCCACCATAACCTCATTGGAGGTCTTGCCATTAGGTCTTACAGCCTTGTTCCAATTGACACGTTGTCGTCTTTTAGGTTCGTCCGTTGCCATTGCCAAAAAGAACGCGAAACTGTGAATTGAGGGCGGGAGAGCAAGAGCAAGAATAGAAGGAAGGAAGTCTGATGTCACCGCTGTTTAAATAGCGACGCCACACACACAGCATTCCATTTCCTTTCAAAACACCTTGGAATCGTTCATGCATATCGTTTACATGTCATTTTTCTATTCTGACAACATAAAGTACACTCATATCATTTGTATGAGGAGCCAGCTCTTACCCAGTCATCTGATTTGTTCCTTGAAATTACGGCACAAAGTGTTGACATAGACCACCACCTGATTAAGAAATAGTCATGCACAGTGAACATTAAGGTAGTATCCTATCTAGCGTAATTAAAATTAGGGCTTTATTACTACTATCCACCATTCTTTATATCTCTATTTGTTGATAGTTTCACTAATTTCCTCTTTCGAGAACCCTGACTCGAGCATCGTCTTAATCAAATCAGCCTTCCGTTCCATTTCACGTGATCTGCTCAATGCTAGTTTCCTTTTTTCGACAAGTAATCTTCGTTTCTCGATCCGTTGGTTGATTTTCATTATTCGTTGCATACACTTGTTTGTTTCCTGGAGCAATTGCGTCAACTCTTGAGGAATGGTTTCTGTATCGTCCATTTCAGAACGTTGCTGAGCATGATGATTCCTTGGCTGCTGGTGTGAAACTCGTTTCTTTTTGGGCTGTTCTCTTTGCTGCGATGGGATGGATTTCGAGGAGGATGGAGTATCAGGTCGTATATGTAAAGGACGACGAGGGGACGAAATGGGCCTTGATAAAGCGGGTGGTTGATGAGCCAATGACGATGATGATGACGATGATGGTGTTGGTGTTGGTAGTGTTGGATCAACACAAAGTCGACTATCAGAAGGTGAAGTGGAATCACTCTCAATGCGGAAACCTCTTTTATTGGGACGAGGTGGATATTCTACTCGAGGATGTTGTGAAGCTTTTCTCTTAAGACTGGAGGATATTTGATTGGATACGTTGGATGATGAAGAAGCTGAAACAATCGAAGGTCGCTTTGCCATTGATGAATCCATGTATGGTTGCTTTGTCATTGATATTGATGATGATGAGGACGAGGATGACGGTGATGGTGGCATGTCAAATAACGTATCACGTGAAGGCAGTATGGGTGATGGTGTATCCGGTAGAGAAGCTGATTTTGATCGACGTTCTGATCGAGTACGCTGGGTAATTTGTGATTGATACGCTTCAAAGATCCTGTCGTAGTAATCATCTTTTTCTCCTTTGGCATCAAGCTCTTGTCGTATCACTTCAAGTCCTCTTTCCATGCATTTCATACATTCATGGTAATATGGAAAATGCTTGAGAATTGCTGCATACATGATACAAACACTATTTGTCAATCCCATAGTCAAATGAATATATGATGCAGGCACATAGGTTACTTTACCTCTATCACTAGCACCATTCGATAGCATGGCTTTGGTTTCTTTCAGCAACTCGTCAAATCGTTGTGCTCGTTTATGGATGCTTGACGCGGTACGCTGAGGGCTACTGATGCTGTTGACAAACGTTGCAAGCTCGGCACTGAAACTGGTTTTGCTATCGGCTTCGGCAATGTTGTTCCATATGCGAATGAAGCGTGCTGCATTGCGAGGTGTTTGTAGCCATTCCAATATTGCTTCGTCACCCGACTTATCACCGGGTTTCTCACCGGATGTCCAATTCTTTTGCAATCTTGCTACCTTGGAGGAGCTCATGGATGTGGGCTGTGGAATAAAAAGACGCGGTTGAGTGGAAGAAGCGCTTCCCCGCGATGAGAATGAAGATGCGCCGTACCTCCGACAATACCCTGACCGGGATCATCCTATGATAATTGCATCTTCGTAGCATAGCAACCAATTGTTCATACCATACACTTGGAAAGTCGTTCCTTCTATGTAACAAACATACATGCATCCCTCTTTCTTTGTGTGGGGAGTAGCATGAGGACTTTGTCACGTGATTCTTTGATACGCCACAACCCCCCAAGTCTATGAAACAGTGTATCATCTTTGTACCCTCGTTACAACTATCCATTATCAAAAGAAACAAAGCATTCGATCAAAGCATGATGATACTTGAGAGCAAAAACAAGATGCTACGAGTATACGGATTGATGGATGAAGCTGGATACTCGAAGGAAGAAAGATGGCTGATCAGCAACATAGAAACGTCGCGTTTTATTTTCTTGTTTGCGTATATTCAATCTTCCTGAAAGGGGAGCTACTCAAGTGAGGGAGCCTGTTTTTCAACTTTGAGCTTGACAACACTCTATGAATTGGGATAAGCAACATCATGACCGGTAAATGGAGCACGCGGACTTAATGACATCCCAACAACTTGACATGCCTGGTGACCTGTAGCATCATTTTTCTCTCACTTGTAACCATGACCAAGCAAACCCCACAAGCAAAGTCACCTACAAACGCTACTTCTCGTATGTCGTATAAAAAGTCGGACAAGCGAAACAGCAAAACCGCCGATCAAGTCATTCTGGAATGGTTTCAATCGCATGGCAATGTTACGCGCGCTATCAGTAACGGATCTCTGGACCATGAGAGGTTTCGCTTTACAAAACAGATATGGCTGGCCGTCAACAAGCAAAGCAGTCCACCCAGGACATGTGCCTCAGTACGGACCCGTGTACATCGATGGTTGTGCACCTTTCGAAAGGCAAGAACGATGGCAAAGGAAGGCAGTAGCAAACGAGGTAAATGTTCATAGACAATGCATCTTAGATCATCATCCCTGCTCATGAAGCCATGAATGATAGCAATCAAAAAGGTCTTTCCTTACTATTACGATCTTATGAATCATAGCAATCACCAACCACATCGACAAAAGAGGAAAGGGGTCATGATTTCATCACCCGGCAGTAACCTGCATGAAGCCATAACAGATCAAGAAGCCCTAGTACCATGCTTATCACCATCATCATCAATGGAGCTGGATACACGTGTACCTTACAAACCTATATCACGACGACGTCAACCTTCACCATCATCTTTACCACCTCCACAACCACAGATCATTATACCATACAAACCAATGCCAGACATCATGACAACCACTAGTGATAGCAACGATGATGATGAAGATAACGAAGAGGAAGAACAAGAAGAACAAGAAGAGCAGGAGGAGGAAGAGGAGGAAGAAGAAGAAGAAGAAGAAGAAGCAGAGCAAGATAACAAGAACACCCAGTCGGCTTATGACGATGATCGTATGAAATTGGAGATGATACAATTGTTACAGAAAAGCTATGACTATATATTGTCTGTAAGCCGAACACAAGAAATGGAACGAAAGACGTCGCTTATTCGAACAATGCGTGATGCAGGATTCTCAAAGGATGAAATCATGTCGGTCCTCAATACATCAATGTAAATAGAGTAAGATCGAGTAGTAATTAATGCATATTCCATTACGTACGTTTTTGTAAAATTCTTTGCTGTGATTTGGGTTATCGATATGGAGACCAATAACACGGACCATGATGTAGTAGCTTTCATGGAATAAAGGTGATTTCGCTATTGGGCTCGTAAGAATGAAGATATGGATACAGTACATGTTCTGAAACAAAAGAGAGAAGGGATTGAGATTCATGATGATGTGAGTTGTTGCCAAACCAATACAGTATAACCTGATACGGTGTCAAAAGGGTGACCTTAGGCATGTCTGCACGCATCAACTCTTTGATCTAATAATTGCTGGATTATGCAACTCCACCACGCGGCACATGCAAATGCGATGTGGAACAATCATTGTCGTCATTTACACATACCATCCTTGATACATCTGCATTATTGAACGGTGTTACTTGCGTACCTTCCTAAAGGCAATCATCATCATCATTCGTTTGTGTAGCAACTTGTCAAGGACGTGTCTGTGTAACCACCACGAGCCGTTTCACTCAGCTCTTCATCTTTCCGTTAATGCAGCCGACACCATCCACCAGGAAAAAGCAACTCCATCACGCTTACAGCATAGTGAAAACATAAAGGTGCCTGTATCTCCAAACTTTACAATGAAACGTGGGGTTTTGAATAGAGCAATGGGCTCGACTTGGCTAACAGCACCTTGTGTGAAAGTTTCACGTTCAATGTCGCAACTAGCCCAAAAAATATTTTTTTTGGTCGTCGTCGTTGTCACGCCTTATTCTCTAGTTGTCTTGGGTCTTGCCAAAATAGGAACAGAGCCAAAGAAATGATAATAAACGCCCTCAAACTAATACCAGAATAGAGACGTGTGTGCAGAGGAAGCTTAATGTCGAGGAGGAGTTGTCAATAGAAAGAAAAGATAGAGTTGCAGATAAAGATAATATAGAAAGCTGATAATAGAGATGTGAAAAGTGATAGAGAAAATGAGCAGATAGATAGATCACTCGATAAACGAATAGATAATTTATTCACTACGATACTACAAAGATATTTATACTACTTAATACTGAAACTGTGGGAAGGTGTGAGAATGAGACAAGTGTGCTGCATAAAGCAGGATGGAACAAGGTATCAAGTTGTGGAGGAACTTGAGGCCGCCGACTGGGATCCAATTTGGGGAGTGACTTGCCTCCGAACAGGGATTGTTGGCTTGAAACGGCGTTTTTGAGCTTTATCACCAGCCTTGAGCCCGACAAACAAGAGGTCGACCCCCAGATCCAGTTTGGCTGGTAGCGACATTGCGAAATCTGGGATTGGCAAGCTTGATCGTGAAACTTTCACACAAGGTGCAGTTGGCCAAGCCGAGCCCATTGCTCTAATAAAAACCCCACGTTTCATTGTAAAGTTTAGAGATACAGGCACCTTTATGTTTGTAAGCGTGATGCTATATGAGAAGTGGTCTTTGTTCATTGTCAAGTAGCTAGACCCTGGAGAGCAAAAGATGCAGAAGGACCTCTTTGGGTAACTCGGCTAAAAAGTCAGGACTTCAGGGACAATGCATGAACGGTACGCAACCCTCACTTTTATGTCATACATTGGCAGCTAATAGCCACTTTTGTGCATTCCCAACTTTTGTGCCATTCTATTGTAGGTGGACGATTCTCCTACTCTAGACATTCATTTCCATGATTAAAGTAGGTTGATCCGAGCTGATTTGGTTGAGTTACGGTCGAACAAGGATTAATCAGCTGAGACATTCGCACGTATGCTGATGTATGGATTGATGTAATCTCTCTTTGACCGTAGCTCAGTCAAATCAGCTCGGATCAAGCTACTTGAATCATGGAAATGAATGTCTGGAGCAGGGGCATCGTTCCCATGCAGTGGATCTCGCAACAATGATGATTGGATAAAAGTGGCCGTTAGCTGGCAATACATGCCTGTTCCTAGATGATCCATAAAGTAATTATACATTGACCCTTTCATTCATGCAAACGTAGCTGTGTTACACAACACGACCCTCTGCGTCTTTTGCTCTGCTAGGGTCCAGCTACTTCACAATGAACAAAGACCACTCTTCATATAGCATCACGCTTACAAACATAAAGGTGCCTGTATCTCCAAACTTTACAATGAAACGTGGGGTTTTTATTAGAGCAATGGACTCGGCTTGGTCAACAGCACCTTGTGTGAAAGTTTCGCGTTCAATGTCGCAACTAGCCCAAAAAATATTTTTTGGTCGTCGTCGAAGAAGAGGTCGACCCCCAGATCTTTTTTTTTTTTTTTTTGTGTAGATTGTGTTTATTGGCGCCATTAATGTATGACGCTGAGTGAAAACGTGTAAGGAAAGTAAATAATGACCATGTAGTGGGAGAAGACTAAGCTATTTGATGTTCTTGTTCAATGCGGAGAATATGATGAATGGCTGTATTGGCGATGGCTTGTGAATTGAAGGACTGATTATCGAAGATGAATCGCCAATGTGCGTTCCATATAGCAAGTACGCCACAAGCAATGACAATACTGCCATGGACCTTGGTGTGAGAAAGAGTCTTTGGTGGCCGTAAGGTCAAGGTGGACACATGATCCCATTGTAGGGCGGATGGGGTATCGAAAAAACGTGCAGCGATAATAGACCATACTTGTTTCACCGAAGGGCACGAAAAAAGAAAATGTTGATCGGTTTCAATGTGTGTAGCAGTTTGGTCAGGCGAGCTTTCACAAATAAGGCAGGCGTTTGTTTGACAGGTGGAAGGAATGATACGATGTAATCGTTCACGGCTGGAAAGGCGATGCTGTATCAATCTCCAAAGGACTGTGGTTGCTTTGTGTGGAATGGCCAAGTTCCAAAACCGGTGCCATGCTCCTTTTGACTCTCGTGGATAGGATGATGGAAGAGCTGTGAGGGCTGGCAAGAGACTGTAGCGAAAATCTTTGCGTTTGAATGAGTCAATGTCAAGGCCTGATTTGGTGGTCGGCACGATGAGACGATAGTAGTCGGATTGAATGTCGAGGGGAATGGGGTTAGGGGGAAGGGAATCGAGAAGGTGTTTCATGAATGGTTTGATGCGCCAATTACCATCACGTGCAGTAGCTCGGTGATAGCGTGCCACATGGTAGGTATGCTGTGAGCGTTCTCGAGGATTACGAGCTCGTAGTATGCAAACTCTGGTAGACAAAATAAAGGCATCACGAACCAAATGGTAACGCCATGTTGGGGTAGGTGCCTCTGCAGCAGAGCCAGCAAATGTGCAAGTACGTATAAGCGGGAAATCAAGCACGGTGTGATGTGTCACCTGTTGCCAATTGACTTGAAGTTGCAGCTTGTCACATGCTTGAAACAATGTCTTGAAGTGGCCAAAAGTGGATAGCAGGGTGACACGACGTTCGGGGAAGAGGATAGGGACAACGGGGGAAAGGGTGTTACAAAAGTTTTGGATACAAAATCGGAGATAGGGGATAGCAAGGGATTTGGAGTCAGCATGGTGTTGAGAAAGTAGAGGGAGGATCCATCGTAATTGAAGAGAGAGTAAATGATGTGTGGGGTGAAGTATGCCAAGGCCGCCTTCTTTCTTTGGACGAGTGCATATATCAAAGCTGACTTTTGGGATGGTGGTGCCCTGAAGGAAACGACCAATAATAGATTGTATAGAGCCAAGGTATTGTTGTGTGAGAGGGATGATGCGAAGGCAATACCATATTCTGCTGAGCAATAAAGCATTTGCCACTAATGCTTTTCCTCGTATTGAGAGACGACGTTGTGAGAGGATATCAGCGTATTTGCGTAGCTTGTCTAATTGTAGCTGAAGGAAAGTCTCCAATTGAGATCGAGTGCTGGTAAGGGGAAAACCCAGATATATAGCTGCGTCAGCTGTGGAACGATCATGCCATTGATGAATACCCTGGTCAGAAAATCCTTGACGCCATTCGGGGGAGACTCTGCCATTGAGTGCTACTACCATGGATTTTTGGTGATTGAGCTTCGCGTTGGAGGCTTTACAATAGTGATCGATGATCGTCATAATGTGTTGGATTTCGGCAGGATCGGAGACGAAAATAAGGACATCGTCAGCATAGGCAAGTGTTTTCAGTGTAGGAGGGATGGATCCAAGATGAGAAGAGGCAAGTGGAGAATTGGGGATAGCAAAATCGAAGCCACGTAGTTGGGAAGATGATAGAAGAGAACGAAGGAATGGTTCAAGGGCTAAATTGAAAAGGAGCGGGGAAAGGGGATCACCTTGTCTCAAACCTCTTTGTTGGTGACATGGTTTGGAGAGGTATCCATTGATGTTGATCGATAGCTGAGTATTGAAAAACAAATGTGATATGCTTTCAATGCAAGGTGCGGGGAAACCAAACTTGTGTAGAACCGCTTGCAAGTATTGTGGATGCACTCTATCATACGCCTTTTCTTGGTCCAAAAGTAAGGCGGCTCCTGGAATCTTGTATTGTTGTGCTAGAGACATTGTCAACCTTGCCAATAATCCGTTATCACCAATAAATCGGTCATGAAGGAAACCGGTTTGGTAGCGATTAATCATCTTATCCATGAGAGAGGCCACTCTTGCAGTGAGCATGCGTGTAAACACTTTGGCATCGGTACATATGAGCGAAATAGGGCGCCAATTTCGCAATGATGTACGATCGCCCTTTTTCGGTAACAATACCACAACGGATTTTCGCCAGGACTCAGGTGTCCGTTGCATACAAAGGGCATCCTTGAACACCTGTTTCATGAGCGAGCTTGTACGATCGTGTGTATAAATAAACCGCAACAACTCATATGGGAAGCCGTCAACACCAGGGCTGCTATTATAGGGGCTTCGTGTGAGACCTTTAGTGATCTCCTCATCAGTCCACGGTTCCATAAGGCAAGCTCGATCGTGATCATCCAAGCAGCTTTCAGGTGGGATGGCTGATAGAGTCTCATGCAGAGACTCTTGATCAATGTCTTCGGCTTGATAAAGTCGACTATAAAAATCGTGGGCACATTGGGCCATGTCACCAGGTGATGTACATAAAGTCCCATCATCGTTGCTCAATGCATGTATGTATTGCTTGGTCTGGCGTTCTTTGAGGCAGTTAAAAAAGTATGCATTGGATCGTTCACCTTTTTCACGCCATCGATTACCAGCTCGCAATGCTAGGATATCAGCATCGGCTTCTTGTATTTGATCCATGGATGCACGTATTTGCTGAAGGCGTGTTTGAGTGCTGATGGATTCATAGAGAGCATTGGCATGTAAACATTGGCGGTATTCACGTTGTAAATATTGAAGCTGCCGGTTTCGGTGTGATGCCACTTTTCGTGAGAGCACCTGGCAAAAGGCTTTCAAATGGCTCTTCAACCAATCCCATTGATGACAGGGTGTGGTATCCGGTAAATGCAAGGTAGCAACATCCAACCATGTTTGTATTTCCTCTCTCACATAGTCATTGCGCAAGAGTTGTGGATTCAGGCGCCATATACCAGGTCCAGTCATAGGTATACCTGTAGTCATGGTGATGGCAAGGGCGTTGTGATCAGTATGCGATACATAAGAAATTGTGGGATGGTGAATCTTAGTCTCCAGATCATTGGAGCAAAGGATAAAGTCGATGGTGGTGTTGCCACGATGAAAGGTAGCAGCGCCTCGTGTTTGTTCATCATTGTGAAATGGGTCATGCCACATGGAGGTGAGCCAATTGGACCATGTGATTGGGAAGGTGTTAGGTGCTCGTAGGTGAATGTTGTAGTTGAAGTCCCCTAAAAGGATGCTGCGTTGTGTAGGTTGTGTGTGCATAAAATCATATAGTTGTTGATAAAACCTTGGTCGATCCAAAGCCGTGGCAGGTGCATAGATGATGTATAATAAAAGGTCATCACATAGTTGTTGGCAATGTGATACCTTCACGCATAATAAACGTCCCTCGAGGGCTTTTGTGATCATGTGAATAGTAAAGGCAGGGTTGAGACTTATGACCCCACAATATGGAGTCCATGCTGAAGAGTGGGCCTGAAGGATGGTTTGTGTAATGTCACCCAAGTCGTCCGAATCAATATGGGTTTCTTGTAAAGCGAGTATGTCATATTTTAAGTTGCGTAGTATTCGTCCAAACTGTCGATCATTGTGATTCGACAGCCTTTTCAGGCCGCGGCAATTTAAGGTCGCCACGGCAATCTCGTTGACAACTGATGTCAATATTGTGAGAGCCCGGACGCAGTGTCTGAGCCCCCTCGATCAGTCTCCATGGCAACATCTTCAGGTTCTCGTTTCACCGTATGGATGTTAATCACCTTTTCTGCTTCTGTAATTGATTCATCAGAATCAGATAGTATGCAAGGATCCTCAGCAGTATCTCCTGGTCGATGATTTTGGGAGGCCATGTGTCGTTTAGGTGCAGCATCAGAAGGTGTTTCAGGAGGTTGCTTCGATACCTTTTCAAAAGGGGCCTGTGTTGGTTGCTTTTCCTTTGTGTTGGTATCGGAAACATGGATATTCTCAAACGCATCAGCCATACGAGGACGTTTTGCACCTAACGAAGGTTGCTGACTGCGTGGGCAATCGGCTTTCAAATGATCGGGGGATTGACAAATGAAACAAAGCTTGCGAACATTCATGCGTTCTTTGCGCTCCTTTAATTTTTGGCAATCGGCAATCTTATGCCCCTCTTTCTTGCAGTAATTGCAATGAATGGCCATGCCTCTCCAGCGGGCCAAAATGATACGTTTGGTGCCCTTAACTTCCAAATGAACCTCATGTTCCAAAGCAAGATAAGCATCTTCTCCACCTTCAGCGGAGATATCCAAAAGCACTGAGCCACGACCCGTGAGCAAATGGAATTTGTCGGTACAAAGCTTGATATCCAAAATGTGACCATAACGACCCATGGTCTCACGTAGGGCTGTTGCTAAAACCTCACGATTCATAAGAGGGAGACCATCTAAAGCAACTTGATACACTGAGTTTTCCAATCCCACGGTGGGAACACCAGGAACCATTAGATTCTTGACTGATACCCCTGCATGCACAGCTGCATCACGAGACGATGAATCCTCGAAGGAGACGATGACACAAGAGGCAGAGTGCTTGCTAGGCACCCATCCTATAGCATTGGGATGTTGATGAACAAGAGCCCCAAAGAAGTCTTCGGGTGACACATCATTAATGCCTGCAAGATCGAAAGCGGCACTATTCTCTTCGTTGGATCGAACAAAGGTAAATTCATGACGACGGTGTTGAGCCTCGCTTTTTGCTTGTTTATCCTCATATACGGTCGTTTTTTGGACTTGAAGGTTACGACGATGGTGAGTAAAGCTTTGCCATATAGCCATAGGAGATGAGTGTGATGTTGTTTGTGTTGGTGGAGTGGTCCCAGTAGGCGTATTATCCATACGGGTCCCAGTTTGAGTGGGGTTTGAATCTTTAGCGGAAAGAGCCATGTCGACCCCCAGATCCAGTTTGGCTGGTAGCGACATTGCGAAATCTGGGATCGGCCACGATCGACTTCATAGTTTGACACAAGATCGCTTTCACCCCGCCGAGCAGCTTTGTTCTATTAAAGACCCCACGTTTGATTGTAAACTCTAGAGATACAGGCACCTTTATCTTTTACATATGCTGTAAGCATGATGCTATATGATATATGGTCTTTGTTCAATGTCAATCGCCTCATTCGTCTTAGAACCAAAGATGCAGAAGGACTTGTTTGTGACACTAAGCAAGAGGGCTGATCTTGGAAGCGTCAATCCTATTGGCGGAGAGTGCATAATGAATCCGATCCTTGCCTGCCTATAGTAAGGTCCGCCTGTGATAGCCTGTATGGAACCTTTTCAAGCTAATCATGGCATGTTCAATAAGCCAAAAACGACCACTGGATCCTGAGGTATCTTTTGTGTGAAGTGCATAAACTTTGAAATGTAAATTACCATCCATCATCCATCCATCCTAAACACAGCATCTATTTTTTGTACTAGTCAATTGCAGCAGCTTACTCATCTCATTTTATTGACGCTCTTTAAGACCATCATCCTTTCTCGAACCATACACTATCATGCTAATAGTAAATAATACAATCATGGAGACCACTATCCTTTGGCCAAGGTCAAATCGTCCAAACCCTTATCAGTGGTTGTTTCCATGCTTGGAATCTCGTCTATTCAAATGACAGCCATTATTGGATAAACTAGGTGTTCGCCCCAAAGCATTCTTGATCCTGTCACTTCATTGTGTCCTTGTTGCATAGAAAGATACATCTACTACAACGTGCAATTCAATCCACCAATACGCCGTGCCTCCTTGTGGAATAGCCTTACCACTTTTTATCTTGTTTGATACTACCATCATCCGTCATTGCCCAGGATCCTTGGTGAATCGTTTCATGTCGTCGATGTTGTGTGCTCGATGGTTGCTTTTGCCAATCCATTGCTACCCGCATCATGCATACAAACGCACTTCTTGTGATCATTGTCATGGCACCATCCTTCATCCAACGTAAAAAGCTCAAAGTGAAATACGCCTTATACCAAATAAACCATCCCCTTAATCTTGTGGAAAAGAATGAACAATACTGTGTGAAAGCAAGAAGTCCCAAGAAGTCGTGTTTGGACATGCCTATTGTATTGCTTCTGTCATGGGTGGATCGTAGTAACTCTCGTGCTTAATGAGGAAGCTACAGTCACCAATCCTTGATTGACACGCTCCACGATTGGTTCTTTTCACCGTTGACGTTGTTGTTGTTGCAATGGAACGGCATCAGTGAGTGCTCTGAAGGAGTTGGTGTTGTGAGAAATAGAAAAGTGGGCAGAAGAGGAAAGTAGGCAAAAGAGGGAAAGCAGGCAAAAGAGGACTTGGAAACGTCGCCATGGATACCAACCTGCTATTCATATACAGCAGCCATGGATACATAAAACAGACCCAATTCTTCAAGCCTTTTACCTATATTGAAAGATGATGTACATGAATGACTGATACACTTTATTGCAATGATGCTATGCTGCAAGTCAAACCTTACACAAAGGGGTTCATCAAGTGTCTCCGATTGATATCAGCTAAAACTCCACCATTGCTTACAGCTGGTGATCCGTGCACGCTTTAGCACCTTCCCCCATATAGCGATGCCCCAAGGTACAAGAAGTGTGTCTTTGTGCATGCGTGTCTCGTCTTTTACCATAACCTCTTCAGCTAACACGCCATAAAGAAGACAACGATGGCCGCTGTGACTTGTGTTTTTTCAACCTCAGCATGGCAACGGGTATATACAGAGACGTTTTTCCGCAGCACTTCAACCCCAGGCTTCGCGCCTCTTTCTCCTTTGCACATTTGCGTAAAATGCCCGTCTCGGTAAGACGTAAAACTGGCCCGTCTGGGGAAGACGTAAACTGTCACGCTTGCACATTTGCGTAAAATGCCGTCGTAGCTCAAATGACGTATAACTAGCCGTCCGCCATGGACGTAAAACTGGCCCGTCTTGGTAAGACGTAAACTCCCGTTTGCACATTCACGTAGAATGCCGTCTTGGTAAGACGTAAACATACCCGCTTGCACCTCTTTGCGTTATAATGCCGTCGTAGCTTAAAAGACGTAAACTAGCCGTCTGCTTTTATAGTGGACGTTAAACGGGGGCGTCTGTAGTAGACGTTAAACTTACTCGCTTGCTCATTTGCGTAAAAATGCCGTCGTAGCTTAAATGACGTATAACTAGCCGTCCGCCATGGACGTAAAACTGGCCCGTCTTGGTAAGACGTTAACTCCCGTCTTGGTAGGACGTTAACTTATCCGTGTTGTTAGGTACGTCCATAACACGTAAAAACATCCTCGTCTTGGTAGGACGTTAACTTATCCGTGTTGTTAGGCACGTCCATAACACGTAAAAACATACTCGTCGTGGTAGGACGTTAACTTATCCGTGTTGTTAGGTACGTCCATAACACGTAAAAACATACTCGTCGTGGTAGGACGTTAACTTACTCGTGTTGTTAGGTACGTCCATAACACGTAAAAACATACTCGTCGTGGTAGGACGTTAACTTATCCGTGTTGTTAGGTACGTCCATAACACGTAAAAACATCCTCGTCTTGGTAGGACGTTAACTTATCCGTGTTGTTAGGTACGTCCATAACACGTTAAAAAAGACCCGTTTCGGTAGTACGTCAACTACTGCGTCTGCTTCACGCCCGAAGCCGTCTTGATGGTACGTTAACTATTCACGTTTGCACATTTACGTTAAAATGGCCGTCGTAGCTTAAATGACGTATAACTAGCCGTCCGCGATAGACGTTAAAAGGGCCCGTCCGAGAAGACGTAAAACTATGGATGTGGATTGCCATCACCTCCTCGTGGTCACATCTGGAAACCATCATCATGATGGGCTAAGCATGGCCTTAAATAGTCTTGTAACTTGATATCCAATAAACTTTTCTTTTAAAAGCATTCTTCTCTCTATAATAATTAATCACATAAAGATGATGAAATGAAATGAACTCTTTAATAAAGGATGGAAGGGTATTTATCTAAGGATCATTATCCACATTGTTCACCCCCTTTATGGCACCCAGTTAAACCTCCTTCACATCACTGCTCTTGACAACGTACAAATCTTTGCTTTAATAAAGACACGTGATCTCTATCCATGATATGAGAATCTATCCTTCATGATTTCCTTTGCATCATCGAAACACGCATGGCCTTGCTCATCGGATTCCAATAATTCCACGATCCACGTCATGTCCTTTTTGCTCGCTAAATGTCGTACGCCTTTTGCACTGATAGAACCAGCAGCATGGAGATGAAGCCTCTTGATATTCGGTAAACGGGCCAATACCTCCAATACCTCGTATGTCACATTCAAATGATTGCAACGAACCACCACATGCTGTAATGCCATTGCATGTTGAAACAATGCCAAAAGGACCTGTGGATCCAACGTATCTTCTTCAATATCGATACTCTTGAGATGGGGTATACAGCCAATCATCGATAGCATCCTTTTTTGCTCTTCAAGATCGAAATCGCCAAAAACGTCTAGCAAATCAAGCGCCATCCATTCCAGCGATGTGCTTTGAGACACCTTTTTTTGCAGGCCGTGGATCAAGTCAGGCAATGCTGCATTGGTCGGTGCGTCATCATCATCATCATCATCGTCGTCGATGCTGCTGCTGCTGCTGCTGCTGCTGAAGAATGAGGGTCGAATAAAAAGCACGAATAATACCAAGCGTTGAATGATGCCGCTATCGTATAAACATGCCATGATGGGTAATAAGATGCCGTCAATTTCCAATAAAAGTGATTGCAAGGTGGTTGCATTTCTTTCAAGTAGTTGAATAGCATAACTTTGTTGCTCTTGATTCACATCCAATTCCAGATATCGTAAATGATGTTGGTCCTCCAATGTCGACAAGTGATAGTGCTGCATGGATAACCCTTTCAAATGACCCACTCCTTCGTGATGATCATCCACATTGACATCGAGTGCTTGTAGTTCTTGATCGTTCCTTGGAAGCTGATAATAATGACGATTGGGTTGCCGACCCACCCATCGTAGATGCTGTAGCTTTGGACACCATGCAAATATTTTTGGATCAAAGTCGGTTGCTAGCCACCCCTCGAGGCTGATAAGATTTGGACATTGCAATAAAAGAGGCTCAAAGTCGTTGGGTTGCTCAAGCTCTCCACCGAATACATTCCAGGATAAATGACGCGTGTTGAGATTCATAGCAGCAGCATCAGGGACGGCTTCCACGGGCGTGTCACACATCATCATGAAATCGCATTGGAGTTGAAACGATGTTAACGAGCTACATCGGGTAATCAATGAGAGATAAAAGGCCTCCGTGTCGATGATATGAGTCATTTGACTCAGCGTCAGGTACTTTAAACGTGTCCAATGGCAAAGATAAAGAGCGAGATCACCAGGTACATAGCATTTGTAGAGCTCTATAAAAAGAATAAATGAAAAGTCTTCCTTCGCACCACGGTCATTATCCTCATCCTTGTCCTTGTCCTTACCAAGCGATTCAATGCCTTCTTGACAATCACGTTCTCTCAATAGTTCCATCAAGCCATACAATGCATCGGCGTCAGGGCATCCATCCACCACCAGAGACTTGACATGTGGCCCGAGACAAGCAATCATGCTTTGGTGTCGCCTGTAATCTTTCCTGCCATCCAATCTCAAGTCGCTAAAAGTTGTCTCGGCATACTGCGGCACCAAGGAACGCCATCGCTGGGAGACCTGCATGCATGTCATACAATCGTGTTGTGTCAAGTACGAAAAGATGCCATTGATTTCGTCCGTTGTCAAGACACGAGTGAAATCACGTCGTTTGGTCAACATGGAATAGACTTGAAAGAGAAGGTGGAGGGTTGTTGTTGTTGTTGTTGTTGTTGTTGTTCATGGCTGAGGAATGACATGCCGCGGCTTTTGTGTTGGGTGTGAAAGAGAAGAGGTGTAACATAGACACGACGCATCATCACCACATTCCCCGCCTTGCAAATTATGCACGATCGTTTATTGGATAAGGCATTTCCCATATAACATTTTTTACACCACGAGCACGTAAATCAGGAAGGATGACATGCATATCTTCACTAAAAGTACCTACAATATCTATAAAGCGTAATGTCTCAATTTGTGGATGATGCTTGATGAGGTGTTTGAGACCTGCATGGGATGTTTGATAGAGCGAAGAAAATGTCAAATGCTTGACTCGATTCGACATGTTATCGCTCAGGTACTTGAATGCCCTTTCATACGTGAATTCTTTTCCATTCTTGAAATGAAGCGATTCGATGCTCCGAGAGGGGCTTAATGCTTTCGTAAAGACTGCCACGGTGGTGCAGTCCATGTAGTTGGGTTCGAACGCATAGAGAGTCACATGACGTAGTGTGGGCACATGGGCAAGTTTCTCAAAGCAAAAGACATCTGGAAAGAACCTCGATAGCATATACTCGAACGATGTCAACGGCGTATGCTCCATAATGATGCGTGAGAACAAGTAATCCAATGAGGCGGGGTACAAGCTGTTGGATTCATGGATGCATAAATGCCTCAATTGGATCAAGTTACTCAGGGTGGCATACTCGGGCATCGCTTGAGAATCCATGCCACCATTGAATATCGCTGGACGACGGCGGCAAAAGAGTCGGATATCAAGGTGTTTCAATTGTGTACCATACGTGAGGAGTGGCATTAACAACATTTGCACTGGCAGGTTGTAACGTGTTCGCATTTCCCAATATTTGTAACACCGATATTCAAGATGCTCCAATTCAAGTGGTTGGTTAATTTGATATTGCTGTTGCTGTTGTTGTTCATCATCATCATGAGATCTAAAGATCTTGCTGATTTCACAAACAAGACGTTTAATCTTGGCTCCCCATGGGCTGTTGAGTAAAGCAATGGCTTGATATAAGGGCGATTCGTAATGTATTGCACACATTTCAAAGGTGCGTGGTGGTGTTGCTTCCTCTTTTGATGATGATGTCATGTTCCATAATGGGTCTTGATTCAACGATGGGAAATGACCACAGCTGAGATGCTCAAGCTCCGGTCGAATGTTGACGATTTTAACCAAATCAAATTGACCTTGCAATCGCATGTGGCGCAAATGAGGGCTGTGGCGTAACACGTTTGACAGCTCATCCATGCTGATGCCATGCTTCAGTCGTAAATACTGGAGACGTAAGGGCGATTCCAATATCGGCTGAGTCTTTTTGCGAGAGAAATGCACATAGCAAGAGCTTGAAAAATGGGTCAATTGAGGACAACAAGCAAGCACATCCAAAAAATGACAATTGCTTCGAGAAAATCCAACATGTAAGCGTGTAAGATTGGTTGAAAACATCTTCAAAGTAGGAGAGGGTATCAAGTCGCATTTCTCCTCAGCGGCAATCACTACACTGGGCGTGTTATTATGGGGCACACTGTTGTACTACATAGAGAGCTCAACTTACTAAATGTTTCAATTTGAGTGAAGCCTATGGAAACAAGCTTGTCAATGACCTTCATGATGCTCTTTTGAGAGGGCTGCAATACGACAATGTGTCGTACATAGGAGGTGATCATATACAAAAGGGGGTCAAGATGATCCAAATCATGGTTCCTAAGTCGTATCGTTTTCCAGTGATCTATGGTCCACTTGGCCATCCATCTACGCCATAATCGACACACACGCATGCATTCGATGCACTCACGTTGAGTAAAATTGGCAAAGATACGATGATTGATTTCCAAAGGGAGCCGAGACAAATTCTGGTTACAAGGATCATCCTTCGGGTGTTGTGGCGCTATTATTGATGGCATGTCGTCGAGGAGTAAATTGTAGTAGAGAAGAAGGTCGTATCACTAGAAAACGGAGGGAGGAGACTATTATATACCTTTTATTTTTCGTCCCAGCATCATGTTGCACGATGCTATAGTTACACCCAATCCGCAGTAGCAGTGCCCTACGTATTACCCGGATATGGTGTAGGCCACAAAAGGCAACATTCAGGCGACAGAACTTTAATTACAATTGGAATTTTGGAATGTTGATGTGCATGAGGATGACTGTGCCACCTCATCTCTATTACCAAATATGCCTTTTACCATAGCACCTTATTGTGTCATCACGTTCTTTTTCATAAGCACTATGCCGCAGCTACTACAAGTGAGAGACTCATACAATTGATAGCAAATCATCTTTTTATTCCTAGTAGATAATCACACGTATATATACATGGCATTTTATAAGGTATGAGGGTGTTGCTGCGCATGTCAAATGATGCCACCACTACGCACATACTGCAGGTTTTCAGTAATTTCATCCTTTGAGAAACCAGCTTCTTGCATTCGTTGTATTAAAGTTGCTTGTGCTTGCATCTCCTGGATTCGATATACCCTTGTTTGTTGCTCAAGAAGCTCTTGATTCTGTTGCTCTAATCGATCCATCATATGTTGGCGGGAGGATGGTGTTGGATTGGAATCTTGTGGGACCATAATAGTAGTAGTAGTAGTAGTAGTAGCTGGTCGTTGGCGGTTGTTGATCCTCTTTTTGGGAGGACCCTGATGAGGCTCGTCGTCACTGTCAGATGTATCACTCGATGATGATGAGGATTCTTCTATATATCGTATTGGTTGTCGTCGTTGTCGTGTTGAATAAGCTTGTTGTGGATTTCGTCGTATATGAATGACATTTGGTTGAGTAAGACGCTGCTGTAACGGTGTCTTATTGCCTTGAGCATTGCCGTTTTGTTGTTGGCCTTGTTGCTGTGATGATGGCGGTGGAGTAGTAGTAGTAGTAGTAGTAGTATCAGCTGTTGGTGAAGCATAAGCATCATCATCATCCTCATCGTCTTCAACGAATTCGACGCCCGCATCTCCAAGTGTATCGACAACTCGAAAGTAATAAGGGCATGCTTTGCGTATAGTGCGCTCATCTGGTGTATAATCCCCCCCATATTAATAACGTTGTTGTGTGATAACCCTCTCTATCATGCACACATACCTGATCCCAGTAATGCCAATCTACGTCCTTCGAGGTATCTCCTTTGCCAAAGCGTAAGCTTTGATACCATCGAATTCATTTTGCGTGTACCCAATCCAGATTCTTTTTGAAGATCGATCACCTCCAATGCCATAGCACCCTTGGTTTCAGAATCCGGCAGCTTTGCACGACCATCCGCTTTCAAATATCGCTCAAAGTTGCCTGGTTTTAAAAACCACTGGAGTATCAGCTCGTCCAACGACCTTTTCTTCTCTCTTTCTTCATTGTCACCTCGATTGCGTTTTCCCATGGGTGAAAAACTCTTGAACCTACCAAATCGGTCTTCGTCATTGGGAGATTGTATGGATTGCGTCCAGTACACTTACCAAAGTGAAAGAGGTGAGAAATACACGAAATGCAAACCCAGCGAGGATTTACATTCAGACGTGTGTGTCCCACACATTGTGTACCTCGCGAGATAGCTACATCAATCAGGATTTGAGGTAGACAACATCATTCAAAAGATCGCTTCATGCTGTGCTCAAGTTCCACGAGATAAGACGTTGTTCGAGGATGGTGGATATTCGTTTCAAAAAGAAAAGTCGATGGTACCATGTAATGGATCCATGAATAAAATGCAAAGGGTTATACCTCTATTTCCTCTTTGACATCTTATGATTTCAGCTTGCCCATTGGTTACGTATCCATATTACTTTGACTATGAATGATGATCTCGTCTTATATATGACTACGTATCATTTACTCCAAGGGGGTCATCCATGCCGCCATAAAGGGTAAAAATCTAACGACCCCTTATCAACTACCCCACTGGGGTCTACGCTTAATCAAAATTTTGATAACCGTTCATATCATCTCTTACAACCATGAGGGGCGTGGATGGGAAAAAAACTCGTTTGCAGGCATGCTATCTCTCACGTGACTCATTTTAGAAGCTGTCATTGCTGTTGCCATGAATACGATTGCATGCTTTACTGATTACTGTTGACGTTCTTGAATGTTGTTGATACGCGACATCATTCGGCTCTTGATTTCATTGTGATGGGGACATTGCATTGTATCAAACTTGGTATTGCTTTTGTTTATTGGAATGACAAAGCGTTTATTTTCAATGGGTTGGTATTATTGATGTACATGCTATATAAAGAAAGGCTACTGAAGTTGGTTGATGTGGGCAGCAATCTCGTCCTTGGAAGATCCAGCTTTCTTCATTCGATCCAATAATGATAAACGAAGTTGGAGTTGCTTGATACGATCTCTGCGTGCTTGATCCTTCAATGTTTGCCGCTGCTGCTGTTGGATCAAACGCTCCATCATCTCTTTTTGGCGGCTTTGCATTTCCATTAGGTCTTGATAAGAGGATGATACCTGTTGTTGTTGTGGTTGGGACTCATAGGGGGTGGATGTATGTTGTCGGTTGGGTGGATGTTGCTGCTGCTGCTGCTGGAGGATATCATGTCGCTGTTGTTGTGTATTTGCTAGAGTGGGCTCTGATCCCTCTACTACTTCCATGGCATCTTCTCGTTGATTATCGTAGCTGATGTTACTATTAACACTCTTCATGGTTGTTGTTGCAAGATGCTGTTGTTGGTGGAGTGGTGAGATTTCAACGATATCCGTGGGTTGATGGTCTTCGTCGAATGATTCCAGACTTTGCCCATCGTCATCATCATCATGAGAACACGCGTCGCTGATGTCTGAAGCAGCTGCTGACGATGATATTACGATGGGTTGGCGAATACGAGATGCATGTGAAGGACCACCTGTCATAGGCTGATTTGTTGTCGAGTTGTTGTTATTGTTGTCGTCGTTACTTTTTGTCTCAATGTAATCGACCAGGTCATAGTAGTAAAGAAAGGTATCCTTCACGATCTCAGGAGCTATTCCATCATCGTCATCATCATCCATGAGCGACCAACATATGAAATACCAATCCACTACATACCTTTCCCATCAAGTGCCTTTTCCCGTGCCCAGGTGTACCACCTGACCCAATCGTTAAGTCGTTGAAGTACGGTACCTTGTGATACCACAGGAAATCCTTGGCCTGCGAGAATTTCGCATATTTCGGCGACGATATCCATTCTTCTTTCACCAGTTCTTCGTTTTCTAGCATCAGCTTTCACATATCGGTGATAGTTGCCGGGCACCTTTAACCAGTTGAGCAACAAGTAGTCGTATGGACGCATGTCCGATGGGCGCATTTTTTTCCTTTTGTTCCTTTTGTCTGCCATGGAGGCTAATCTCGTGCCATTGAGTTGAGTGTTGGAAGCAAAGTAAAGATCGAATGCTTACAATTGTGTAGTCAAGGAGTGAATGAAGTGCGTCAACGAAAGAGTCGCGTCCGTGGTCCCAGAAAATGAGCCAACGCATAAATCACAAAACACCGCGTTTGCACGTGACACAAATTATCCCCATACAAATGAATGAATGAGTGTGCTTTTATTGACAAGCCGTAAAACATGCAGGGTAAATGTAGCTAATGCTAAGCTAATGATAAAAGTAATACATTTGATCAAGATGACGATTGTTGTTGTTGTTGTTGATTCATCATTTGAGTGTGAAAGGTGTAGAGTGGTTGAAGAAGTTGGATATGCAACGATATTTCATCCTCTGAGAACCCTACATTCCTCAATCGTTCGATCACCGAAAGTACCATAGAAGCTTCAATTTGCATTTCCATCAAACGAGCACGCTCGGATTGCCGATCCAGCAATTCTTGGCGTTGATCAAGAAGATGCATCACTTGTTCATGCTGTTGTCGTTGTCGCAGAGCCATTTCATCCACCATTTTCATCATGTCCTGACAATGATCGTCATTGAGTTGCTGCTTCATTGCATCTGTGAGTGGCTTTTTTTGAGGATCATCCCTCTCGATTTCAGTGCTGCCGGGTCGTCCTGGATACTGATAGTAAATCGGGACATTGCTGTCTTCTCCAATATGCTCCACAAGCTGATAGTAATATCGACATGCTTTGCGCACCTCTTCTCTTGTAGCTATGTTTTATCTTAAATTAGACACTAATAATGATAGTACAACCTTACTTGTCACTTACCTCCGTTACATGCTAAATCATGAGCTTTGCGGAATTGCTGTGCCAATTTCCATATCCTGGCCTTGACGGTACGATTATGCTGCGTCCCTCCAGTCTCGCGATATGCTTTATATATCTCGTCTCCAATATCTCCTCTGCGTTCACGTCCATCTCTGCCGTTAGCCCTCGCGAATCGTGCATAGTTGCCCGGCTGTTCCAACCAACCGGCTAAAAAGTCGTCCAAGAGTTTTGCATTCTTACGCTTTTCAACACTGGTCATGGGGGAACAATTGTCTCTATAGAAAAAAAAAAACGCATTGCAGCATTAGCACGTTGCTCATGAACGATGTACACATATACATTGGCGACTCACATGGATTGTATAGATCTGTCAAAAAAGGGCGGAGAGAAGGAGCATGCTATTACTTCCACAACGCGACCCAAACGGCCTTGAAGCATGATGGTTGTACACTCCGCTCATCAATAAGCCGCATCAATGAATGAATACATACACACATTCCCTCTCTTTATTGACATCCTATGCAAGCATGATGCACATCCCTTCCAATCCTATATTACACTACTCCTTATTGGTCTTGCTGTGGTATCAGTTGTTGTTGTTGTTCCTCATTCGAACCTCCATTAAGCTGCAAAAGATGAGCCGATATTTCATTCTTTGATAATCCTGCGGCACTCAGTCGATCGATCACAGACACCATTAAAGAAGCTTGAACTTGCATTTCATGTATACGGTGACTTTTAGCTTGTTGAGTAAGCAATTCTTGATTCTGTTGCAGTAAGCGACTCATTTGTTGATTGTGGTATTCTTGTTGTTGATATAAGGTTTCCATCATACGTTGCATGGTAGCTTGGCAATGATGATGCGTTGTATTGTTGCTATCGTTATTGCTGTTGTTGTTGTTGTTGCTATCATTCACAGTAGGGTTACCCCTTGGTTGTATGCTTGGCACTGGTAAGCGTCGTGGTCCATTGATAATGTTTTGTTCTGAAAATGAGCATAGTGTTGAAGAATCGGGTTGCCTTGAACGGATGATTGGCATGTGTGGTACGTAATCCGTTTGTGAATAAGCCGAAGAGGAAGACGAGAGATAATCAGGCCCGGGTGAGGGTGATAATGAAGCTGCTGATGATAGTGGACTTCCTTCCAAATACGTATCAAGGCTCACATCGCGACTGCTGCTGGAGGCTTTTTTCTGACGCCCTCGTCGTTTTTGTCTCGATTCGCGTATGTTGATAGGGAGCTCACTGTCGTTGCCAATGCAATCCACGAGGTTGTAGTAATAAGGAAATGTCTTCCTCACCTTGTGTTCATTCGCTATATTATCCCATCAATGATACATCTTGCATTATACACACACACACACATCCAACATGTATTTACCTCCAGAACATGCCAATTCATGTGCTTTTTTATATCGCCTCACCCAATTAATCATCTTTTTGGCGGTTGCTATATGATTACGTCCTTGATACCCTGCCGCCTCCAACATGACAAGCACTTCTCGAGCCATATCCGATCTGGTTTCGCCCCTTCCATCAACGCTAACGTAACTCGGGTCACCCCCTTTCGCGAATCGTGCATAGTTGCCTGGTTTCTTCAACCACTCGAGTAACACCTCGTTCGAAGACATATTCACGGGTGGTCTCGATTCGCTGGATTCCGTTGCTGTCCAACGAGAGGACTCTCCAATCTCCATATTCGATTGCCTAGCAGCCTCAATTTAGCACATGGCAAGGACAACAAAGACGCGTTCGATGGCTTACATTGATAGCATGTGGGTATGAGTGGGGGGTGCGTGCGTGCGTGCGTAGGTGTGAAAGAACAAAGATACGAGAAATGATCCACGCGCCGCGCAAATATCATTTTCAGATAACACAAGGAGCTACTTTCTACCACATTTGGGTCCTTTATTGAATGATTCATTTTTTATCAGTCATCAATGATGCCAAGATGTATATTTTTACAGCAATAAAGCACAATAGGGGGAACGGGTATGCTATATATGTTCACCAGTAGACGATGATGGTGCTGGTAGTTGTGGTTGTGGTTGTGGTTGTGGTTGTGGTTGTGGTTGTGGTTGTGGTTGTGGTGGTTGTGGTGGTGATTGTTGTTGAAGATGTGCCATATTGGATGCTATTTCCTCCTTTGAAAAACCGGCATCCTTCATACGTTCAATCAATGATGCTGTCAAGGAAGTTTGCATTTGCATTTGCTGGCTACGATGGCTTCTTGACATTTCGGTGACCAGGTCTTGATATTGATCAATCAATCGATTGAGCTGTTTATCATGCATGTTGAGGATATGATTGGTTTGTGCATGGTGTTGTTCAATCAATCGATACAAGTGTTCAGTGTCGTACTGTTGATGTGATGGCTGCATGCTGCTGATGGTGGGTGGATATGGATCTCGGCTCAACCGTGATTGATGTCTTTGATTTCGAGCAACACTAACGGCAGCGTCCTGACCGGTGTAGCGTGATACAGGGCGTCGTTGACGTGGTTGATTGCGAATGATGTTTTCTCCTGATAGCTCACATCGAGCGTCCTGTCCACTCTCCAACAGCGCTGGTGATTCTCGAGGTGTGCTAAAGTTCTCATAGCCGTGTGAAGATGACATTGTCGATAATGGCAAAGGTGATTCAGGTTCATCGTCACCCGCACGTCCACGTTGAATGTGATCCACGAGCTCATAATAGTAGTTGAATGCTTTTTCGACTTGTGCCCTGGAGGCTATTATGATGTACCATCATCAATCACATCATCCCATCTTCGCTCTTGTTCTCTCTCTCTCTCTTACCTCCACCTCGATCCAATCTACGCGCCATACGATACTTTCTGATCCAAAGACTGCCCCTTACAACGATGCCACTCAAGACAAAACCCGTAAATCCAGCATTTTGCAATAACACCAATATGTCTCGAGCCACATCAATCTTGCTTTCCTTGACTCGACCAGCCTTCTTTTTGTCACTGTCGGCTCTGCTGAAACGATCGAAATTGCCCGGCTGCTTGAACCACCCTATCAACACGTCGTCCGGCGAAACCCCCATGGGCCGTGCATCAGTGTCCCACATGGACTTTTTACTTCTCGACCTTTCCTTGGTTGGAGCCATGAATGCTAAGGTCCAGCATGTGTGATTAGGAAGAAAGGCATTAGGCTATTGCGCATTGAGAGCTACATACCTTAGAATAGTGGTTTTGTAATGGGAGCAATGAGAAAAGGGAATAAACGCCGCTTCGTCTACGTACGCGTCTACGCCACTGTTCGCATAAATCGCAACACGGAACAACGTCACCGATTTTGTATCACCTATGTATAATAGCTTGATCATCACCTCATTCTTTGTTTGCTTCACCACGCGAGATGTCAATCCATACATGTTATAGTCAGCTATCCATCCACCTGAAACCGTACCTGGAGTCCCTCTGGTGTAGTATGTGGCAAGGGGTTGTGTTATTCCGTAGATACTTTGGGAGTGGTAACATTCCTCTTCTTCTCCTTTTCCTATTATTACAAACCTGGCGATCGTCTTGTTGTTGTTGTTGTATATAGCTATTGTCTCTTGCATGATGATGCACGTCATTTGATACAACGTGAACTTAGTTGCAACATACAACAATGTGGTCTGTGTGTTAGCAAACAGCTCTCCTTATTCTCATCTGGGGGTTGTGGTGAATATGATGAATCAATCAAATAATACCAAAAGCGACAAAGATTAAAGTCGCGTTGCCTTGCTCGGTGTTGCTTATCATGCCTACCGAGCCATGCGTTTTCATTTCGGTGGTACATATTCGCATTTCACACGATGTCATTAATGTTCTTCGGTAAGCATAAAAAGGACAACATGGCATGATGATGAATTTTCATACTTTATCTCTCTCTCTCTCTCCCTCGTTTTCATTATCCATTATCCCATCCAAATGAACAAATTTACGCTTACAGTGGCCCTTGTGTTGTTGCTTTCGGTGCTTGTCGAGGCTGGTGTAACACGATTTCCTTACATCAAACGAGACTTTTGTTGCGACTCGGATTCCTTCTTATCTTTTGTGCCAGGATTTAGCAAAAGCTGGTGTTGTGACCTTGATGACAAGAGGATGCATGATGCTGCTGCTGCCCATAATAGGCCCTCTGGAAACCACCATCATCAGCACCATAGGCCAACGCCTACTACAATGAACCAACAACAATACCCTTCGTATCCTCAACAACAGCAACAGCAACAACAACAAGCATCGCCTTCACATTATACAACGCGCCTTGATTCTACACCAGCAACCATCATTGTCAACATTAACAATCCTACACCCGCATCCACCACAACGAGCACTGCTGCTACATCTACCAAGGCATCAGAAGAGAATACTCGCGAGCACTGTAAAAAGTTGGATGAAAAGGGTTGTAGCAGTGATGAACGGTGCTATTGGGAAGATAGCCCATCGGAAGCAGGCAAGTGTACTTTTGTTGATAAACCTTCTTAATGATAAGCTAATGCGCTCCTCCTCTCATGATGCAGCTCTCGAAATTGGTTGCTACCCTGAATCCGATGACGAGTAAATGCAACATTAAAATAATCATAGCATGTTAACATTTTTGACATCCCTTTCCTTCTTCTCTTTCTCTCTTTGTCGTTGTTGTATTTCTGACTGGCATAATAATACATTGTTCACATGAAGCATTATATCCGCAGGAAAACAAATTTGATGGGATTAAGGGATCATCCCCGTGTTGTTGGGATCGAGTCGCATACCCCTATCTTTTACCTAATATGCCAATATCCAATTTTGGGTTACACGTTTGACATGCATGAATTCAGTTGAACTCAGCAGTGGTCGTCATTGTTGTATAGCAATTTCATTTTGTCTATTCCAAGATTCAGCAGCTTTTAACATCCCATTCCTCGCTAAATCATAAATGCCTTGTTTCTGTGCATCATGTGGTTGAAGCTACACGCTTCTAAAGTTATAGGAACCCCCTTGGATACATGCAAAGGGCTGGAATTTGGCATTGTGTACGATGCAACTTTGTAAGAACCATGAATGCTTTCTTTTTTACAATGGCACGAATAGATGTTGTATAAGAATTCAAGGAGCAGAGTGGTATGTGATAAGAATAAAAGGTACTCTGCTATCATGGCCAAGTAGCAGGTGGAACGTATACGCATAAAAAAGAGGAATCGATATCATGCAGCTTCCATTGAGAACTTGAGAATCATAAAAACGAGTATATTTGGCCACATCAAAGAAGCCATTTGAGGATTCAAAGACGTTTCAAAATAGATGGAAGAGTTATTATTTGGTCAAAGCAAGTCATTCAATCTCATACGACCAATTACTCACAAGATGTATGTCATGGAAGGCTACCAATGACCTACATCCATAAGCTTTCGTCATCTCCTCTTTACCTACAAAAAGTGTTCACACGAAGAACACAGTTAACATTGGCTACTTGCAGGTTGATGTCAAACACCAATCCAAGTTATTTGTATGGTCACACGAAATAGAAAATGAAGTACGACTTGAGCTATGGTAGATGTGGCGTACTATCTGGTACCAAATAACCCTGAAATGAATCAAGTGCTGTAACACCAGCTTTTGTTGTTCCATCATACGCCACGAACCTTTTTTATTCATGATCTCTTTTTTCATTTTCCTTTGTATAGCATCACCACAACAGCCATCAGTATGCTCAGAGATAACGAGAAGACCGGTGGTGGTGATGATGATAATGTTGTCATTACCCATGATGCCCTGAATACCACATCAACGCCTACCAAGAAAAGAGAAGACTCATCCACCACGCATGATACTAGCAGCAATACTGAGAGCACCACGGTCGACGATAATATGACAGCGATTCGGCAACGTCTCAAACGTAAACTTGATATCCGGTTGGCGATTTGGGCCTTTTTGGGATTCTTTGCCCTATTTCTCGATAAGAGCAATCTACGTAAGTAACTTTGTTTGATGATGAACGTACATCCATGGATGCGATCATTCACTTTTTTATATCATTAGCGAATGCCTATGTCAGTGGCATGAGAGAAGACTTGGATCTAGAATCGGTCGCATACAATTGGGCTGATACGATTATGAGCATAAGCCTTAATGTGTATGTCAAAAGTCCCCATGGATGATCGTACGCAGAGATTCGTTGACACGTTTATTAAATGACAGATCCCAGATCCCCGTTGGCTTGATCCTACCCAGGATTTACCCACGATGGTTTTTTCCAACATTACCTGTAGTATGGGGCATCATCCAATGCTGCATGGCCTTTGTCAAGAACCATCAAGGATTGCTAGCGTTACGTTTTTGTCTTGGTGTTGCTCAATCGGTAATGATGACAATCACTTTTTTTTCCCTTGCACCTTAATGATTTACTATGACATAGGCCATCCAACCAGGTATGGCATACTTGTTGGGAACATGGTATACCGAAAACGAGGTTGCAAAACGCATCACATCCTTTAGGTCAGCATTGGGCGTGTCTTCTGCTGTTGGCAAGTATCATGTTTACGAGTATGTGTGTGTGTGTGCGTGTGTAACGAGAAGCTGACGAGGGAAATGTTTATCCAGGGGGTCTTATTGCTGGCGGGATAGTACAAACCATGGCCAATCGAGCAGGCCTAAGAGCATGGCAATGGATTTTTGTCATTGAAGGTTTAATTGCTGTGGTTATTGGACTTGCTGGATACGTGATGGTGCCAAACTACCCTCACCAAACAACATCGTGGATCACCGACCATGAGAGAAAGGCCACCCTTGATATACAAACATCACGAGATGCTACCATTTCTACATCCTCTTCGCCATACAAATGGATAAAGTAAGTTATCATCTCCGTTTGCAACACGACCCAACCATGCTTATGGCTATGTAGTATCAAGAATCTCGTTATCTCACCTTATCCATGGCTCATTGGGTGCATCATGATGTTCTCGGTCATCTTGAGGCAGATGACAATGATGTTTGTCATCATTTTAAACGACTTGGGTTATGATAGCGCCTTTGCAAATTACATGTCAACGCCCATGCATATCTTTGGCGCCATCATTGGTATAGCTATTGGGTGGAGTGCCGATTGGTTTGGTGACCGTGTGATTCACTTGTTGGTTATTGGCATCTGGGCCACTATTTGGAGCGTGGTGCTTGTAGCCGTTCGTCGAGGAGATACACCTGTGCCTTTGGTTTTTGCATCATCCTATGCCTTAGATCCATTACCAGTGGTTCAATCTTTGGGACTCGTATGGGTCCTGGTTATCTACAAGAGCAATCCAAACCTACGTGCCTTAACAGTCGGCCTAGTCAGCTGCATTGCGATGCTTATACCAAGCTTTCTCAATGTCAAACTTTGGCTTGTCACCGATTCACCTGTGTTTTGTAAGTCTTTATTGCGCTTGGTTGTATTTTTTTCCTCACACTTTATTTACATAATAGGGCTTGGTAAAATCGCCAACGTGGGCTTTGGGTGTGCCATGATCTTGATCATCTTGGTAGTTTGGTTCCTTCTACGTATCCAATTTAGACTCCCACAACCTGCTTCTAATAGCATGACGTCCGAAGAGACTCAAATAAATACAAAAGCTGGTGTTGCTTAGTACATCGGTAGGACATAGATGCAATGAATGATATCAAACGTAGCCTTCAGAGTTGCATACAAGAAGCTCTTCTTGTTGTCTGGCATTGTAAATGATTGAGATGATTGATTTGTTTCGCACATCATTGAGCTTTTCTAACAATGGCGTGCAATCCTATTTGGCACCCCATCATGAAGATCCATGAACGTGTGTCATGATGTTGCATGCCATTTGGTGATGATGAGCATACATAGAAGAATCGATGCAATGATACGACAATCATCATCCATCTTAAGGCGGGATTTGGCTATAGATGTGGCGTAATTGGCACTCTAAATAAACCCGAAATGAATCAAGTGCTGTAACACCAAGTTCGATACGCCTCGAACTTTTTTTCTTCATTTTTGTCTATATAGCTTCCTTCATTTTCTTTTGTATAGCCTTGTACAGAATGTCACACCATAACCAGAACACTGGTGATGCTTTCCCTAGTGATCCGAATAGCACAACAACGTCTTTAGAGAAAAAAGAAGACGCAACAACCACTACTGACACCACTGTGGATGAAGTTACTATGATCCGGCAACGACTCAAACGCAAGCTTGACATTCGGTTGACCCTGTGGTCAATGGTCGCGTTCCTTACCCTATTCATCGACAAAAGTAACATGCGTACGTATGATCGCCTCTAATCATTTTTCTATACCCCGCTGCTTAACACGTACATACATGCATTCATGCAACTACTATAGCGAATGCATACATCAGTGGCATGAGAGAAGATCTCGATTTGGAATCAGCTGTATATAATTGGGCCGATACGATGATGAGTATTGGCATTATCATGTATGTCCAATTATAAGCACAGTGGACCTACTACTATGTACGCAAGCAAATTGACCTATGTATGTACCATGTGTCATAGATTCCAGATCCCAGCTGGCGTGATCCTACCCAAGATTTACCCAAGATGGTTCTTTCCATCGTTAGCGGTTACTCTAGGCATAATACAATGCTGCATGGCCTTTGTCAAGAACCATCAAGGATTATTGGCATTACGTTTTTTCCTTGGCGTTTCTCACTCGGTAATTGAAAAATCACTTTGGTTCTACTTTTGATACTGTGGATGATAATAAGGGATCGTACTATGATAGGCCATTCAACCGGGCATTGTTTACCTATTGGGGACATGGTACACAGAAAGGGAGATTGCCAAGCGGATCACAACGTTAAGGTCAATGATGGGTTTGGGTTCTGGTGTTGGCAAGTATTATGTTTACGAGCTTGTGTTTGTAACGGGAAGCTGACAAGGGAACTATTTATCCAGGCGGTCTTATTGCTGGCGCGATAGTGCAAACCTTGGCAAATCAAGCTGGACTAAGAGCATGGCAATGGTTATTCGTAATCGAAGGTTTAATCGTTGTGGCTGTTGGACTTGCTGGGTATATGATGGTGCCCAATTACCCGCATCAAACGACATCATGGATTCCTGAGCATGAAAGAAAGGCCACACTTGATATACAAGCGTCAGGAAATGCTGTTATCCACTCATCATCCTCGCCATATAAATGGGAAAAGTATGTAATTTGTGTGTGTAGGTTACCATAGTTGTCATGATCCTTATTCATATTTTATTATTAGCATCAGAGATGGCATCGTCTCCCCGTATCCATGGCTACTGGGTTGTATCAACATCTTTGAAATCTTATTGCGACAAGCGGTGAAGACGTTTGTAATTGCTTTAAACGATTTGGGATATGACAGTGCCTTTGCCAACTATATGTCAACGCCAATGCATGTCTTTGGTTGCATTGTCAGCGCAATTATTGGATGGAGCTCTGACTGGTTTGGTGATCGTGTGATTCATCTCACTGTTACGGGCATTTGGGCTACCGCTTGGAACGCTGTACTTGCTGGGGTCCATCAAGGACATACACCTGCACCCTTACTCATCGTAGCAGGTTACGCATTAGATCCAATGTCAGTGATCCCATCTTTGGCAATGATATGGTCCCTCATCATCTACAAGGGCAACCCAAATTTACGAGCTCTGGCGGTTGGCATCATCAATTGCATTGGGCTGCTCGTACCAAGTCTAATCACTGTCAAACTGTGGGTCGTTACAGATTCACCTGTGTTTTGTAAGTTCTCTTCTTTTTGACTTTGTGTTCACATCCACACGCATTAATGCTGTATAAAGGGCTTGGTAAAATTACCAATGTGGGCTTTGGGTGTGCCTTGATCTTGACCACCTGGATAGTTTGGTTCCTTTTACGTGTCCGGTTTCGACTCCCACAACGTGCTTCTAATGATATACCATCCAAAGAGGATCAAATAAAGCAAACAAATGACGTTGCCTAGGTCACTGATATAGTGCTTTAGCTACGAGAGAAGGATGATGCAGGCCATGTTGGAGAACAATGGGCATTTTAAACTTGCATTGCATGTGAAAGCTTATCTTTTGATAAGGTTGGCGGCGTAACAAGCAAACATGCGAGTTTGGTGTTTTCAAAGTGTTTGTGGAATTTCCATGGTGGTAGTAAACGAAGCTTCTATGGTATGCCCGATCAACAAGATCCATGCATGTCATCAGACCATGCATAGAGATGAAACGCGGAAAGTTGTTTTCCTTGTATCACGTACCAGTTACGATCAGGAACGCCACAAGCGATCGATTTACTTAAATCATTGCTCATCATCCACTTTTTTCCTCCCTACTTTCAACCCTGCTCCTCACGCATAGCTATAATGCAAACACAAATGGACCATCATGCTCCTTCAAGCATGAACGGCGATAAGGACCTCACCACTACTGCATATAGTACTACTGATGAAAAGGCTACGACAACCCTGAATGATACGATCGACGCTGTTCGAAAGCAAGTAAACCGAAAGCTTGATACTCGTTTTGTTGTGTGGGCGTTCTTGGGATTGTTTGGCATGCATCTGGATCGAACCAACTTGCGTATGTGTATAATCATCAAGGATACGGAACATAAAAAACACATCTCATGCTCCTCTCTTATCAGCTAATGCCTATGTCAGTGGGATGAGAGAAGACCTGAGCCTTGCATCTGCAGCATACAATTGGGCGAATACAGCCAATAACATTGGAGCCACAGTGTAAGATGAAAGAAGGAATTATAGATTTACCAACCACTTTTATTAAGGAGGCTTTTTCTTTTCCAGATTCATGATCGGGGGGAGCTTGATTTTGCCTAGGATATATCCTCGATGGGTATTTCCTTCTTTGACTATTCTATGGGGCGTGATTCAATGTTGCATGGCATTCGTGACCAACCACCAAGGTCTTATCGCCTTACGTTTCTTTCTGGGAGCTGCACAATCGGTACACTGCTACTATTAAAAGACAATTTATCCTCGCTTATTCATGTACCAAATGCTTCTTGCAGATTTTTCAGCCGGGCATGATTTATCTTTTGGGTGCATGGTATACGCAAGCGGAGATTTCAAAGCGTGTCAATGCATTTAGATCTGCAATGAGCATAGCTTCGGCCGTTGGCGGTCTTATAGCAGGTGGTATTGTCCAAACCATTGCCGATCGTGGTGGATTACGTGCATGGCAATGGATATTTCTCGTTGAAGGTCTGATCTCAGTGGTTATTGGTCTTGCTGGTTACTTTGTGGTACCCAATTACCCTCATCAAGACACATCATGGATCACTGACAACGAGCGATTGATCACCCTAAATACACAATCATCACGTGATGTGGCGATTTCATCCACACGTTACAATTGGAAGACGCAAGTATCGCTATGGTTCTTTTTATTGCTATACTCGTTTCTAAACATTCCTTTACCTATACATAGGTTTAAGAATGTCATTGGCTCACCATATGCATTGATCCTTACGGTGATGACGATCACATTTACGATTGTAGCGAAGTTTCCAGTGATGTTTGTCATCATCCTCAAGGATATGGGCTATGACGAAGCTTTTGCTAATTACATGTCCACGCCCTTGAATGTATTTGCTGGACTTGTCTGTATTGCCATTGGATGGAGTGCGGATAGGTTTAATGACTGTGCAATCCATTTGGGTGTATTGAGTGCATGGATGACCATTTGGAGTGTGGCTCTTGCAGCGGTGAATCGTGGAGACAACCCAGCTGTCTTGGTCTTTTTAGCTGCGTATGCGCTAGAGTTGACGACTGTTGCTATATCACTTTGCTTTGTCTGGGCCCTGATTATCTACAAAGCTGATCCCAATGCGCGTGCGTTAGCGGTTTCCCTAGTGGGCGGTATTGGATTCCTCGTTCCTGCATTTATGCAAGTCAAGCTATGGGTGGTTACTGACTCCCCCGTATTTTGTAAGTTCATCATTAAGGGATTTTTCCCGAATGACATCTTATGTAAATGTATCCGTAGGGCTCGGCAAAATTACCAGCGTGGGCTTTGGTTGTGTAGCAATGATAGCTGTATTACTGGTGTGGTTCCTTTTACGCATCCAATTCAGAATCCCCCAAGCGACCGCTGATGGGTCGTTGAACACTGAAAAAGAAATAAAACGAGATGATGTAGCTACCGCTTAAACACCTTTCATTCATTCTGATATATGAAGGTTTAAAAGAAAATGACTTTATTGTCATTGATTGAGTGGTAAAAATAATGCGTGCGGCATCCCAATGGATCCAGGGTCACAAGGTCCCGACACAGCTGTCAACAAGTCGTTTCTTTTATAGACAACCACGCTATGGCAGCCAAGGTAAGCCAACCTCCTCCTTGCTCTTCTTTTCTTTCCCTCCACTTTTTATACTCAATTGTCACCTTCTCCAATGACAGCAAGCACTCGCACAACAAGGACGCCGTTTAATTCTCTCCGGCATTCAACCCACCGGCATTCCACACTTGGGCAACTACCTCGGTGCATTGAACAACTGGGTGAAGCTACAACAAGAGCCCGATGCCACCACATACTACATGTTTGCCGATCTTCATGCCATTACGATGCCCCAGGATCCTGCTACACTGAGACGCAATAAGCTTGATATGGCTGCGAGTTTGTTGGCGTGTGGTATTGACCCGAAACGCAGTGTCTTGTTTGAACAAAGTCGAGTGCCTGGACATGCCGATTTGATGTGGGTGTTCAATTGCTTGACGCCTGTTGGATGGTTGGGCCGTATGACACAATGGAAGTCCAAGATGGATGCATCAGCACGTGGCAACAAGGTGTCTCATGCGGAAATGTTGGCGGATGAATCCTTGACAACGGGTCTCAAGATGGGCTTGTTTGATTATCCAGTGCTGCAGGCAGCCGATATTCTTATTTACAAGTAAGCAACAGCTACCATGAGAGGTCTTTGGAAAGGTATTAATGGTGTTTAAAAAGGGCGACTCATGTACCTGTGGGTGAAGATCAACTTCAACATCTCGAATTGGCACGTGACATTGCTAAGGTGTTTAACAAGACATTCAAATCCAATACCTTCCCCAAGCCCAATCCTATCATCCGTAAGTGATTCGATCAACCAGAAGATATATATACAAAGCTAATGGTTCTTTATAGCTCAAGGTACCAAACGTGTCATGTCCTTACGTGTCCCCACCTCAAAAATGTCCAAATCTGATCCCTCCGATCACTCAAAGATCAACCTGACCGATGCTCCAGAATTGATCCAAAGCAAGATTCGACGTGCTGTCACTGATTCAATTCAAGGCGTCACGTATGATGTGGAGAATCGACCTGGTGTATCCAATCTTATCAGCATCTACAGCGCTGTGCGTGATATCGAGATTCATGATGCGGTCAAGGAATTCGAAAATGTCAAGAGCACACAAGCCTTCAAGGATCAAGTGGCAGCAGCAGTAATTGATCGATTAACGCCTATTCAAAACGAATTGAAACGCCTGCAGGATGATCAAGGCTATGTGATGCAAGTGCTAGAAGAAGGTGCTACCAAAGCTAGTGAAGTTGCAGCAAAGAATGTTGAAGAAGTATACAAGTTGATGGGATTACGATTATAAAAGATTGAACAAAATTGTTTTTTATACATCTTGTCATGATTAAACTACTACACAGTAAACGTGAGCGAAAAAGAGAGAGAAAACGGGTTGGGTTGGGTGAGGGGAGGTGGAGGGAATATTTAGATTAATAGGAAACAGGAAACTACAAAGAGGAAAAGTGGAGTGATGGATGCTCTAGGTTCAATAAAAACAGCAAAAGACGTCTCGTCATGATACATGGGATTATCTTGGACAACAGGCCCAATAAACCATTTGTCAGGTTGTTCCTTTAAGAATGCTTCGTCACCAAATCCAATGTGCCAATGATCATCCCCTTTGTGGCCTGACGAGTCATGTGATTTTGATGCTGTCCAGCGTCCTGCGCAGGATTCGTAACATGGATCGTTTACGTGATAGAAAGGATCGGTAAGGTTGGCTACTGATATTCCAGTGATTTCTGATATCCAATCAAGCATGTTGGACACATTGCAAAAACTCTCAGTGATGGTGGGTACTTTGCTGTTCTTTTTAAAGGGCTGTGGGCATGTTGCATGGTTTGGATCGAGATCATGTACACCAAAAATACGAGCAAGCAAGCCAAGTACGTAGGGTGCTGTATCATTGTTCACGCTTTGTCGTATGATTAATGGGCTGCCTACAGTATAATAAAGGTACTTTAGTATACAAGACTTATATGTATATGTTTAGACAAGTTACCTGAATCACCATGACAAGCACGTTGTTCGTCGTCAGCTGATATGGCTTCCACCATATCCCGTAACCCGGATGCCAATTTCGTCACCTTGACATCAATCGATTGCAACCTCCTAGCTTCAGGACCATCCTTGACCAAGAAACCAAATCCCATCAACTTGCCTTTACACATACACACAAAGTTAGCTCTCTGCAAACAAAAACATCATCGACAATGTGTAGTAGTTGTAGTATAACTTTACCATCGAACGAGTGTAACCTGCCATCTGCTGGCCATAAAGCAACACGATCCACGTGATCGGATTGTTCCAGAGGATCCTCCAACTTGACAAGAGCAAGGTCGTAATGCATATCGACATTGTTACTGATATTGTAGTTTGGATGCACTATCCAATCGTCGATGGCGTTGATTTTTTGTTTCTTTCGATCGATATGGCTGTAGGCTGCAAAGTAGGGATTCTTTTCAATGGTGGATGGATGAGGTGCGTCGGCCACACAATGGGCAGCGGTGAGGACAATGGCGGGATTCAAGGACAATAAAACACCCCCACACACGTGAGGATTGCCCAACATGACATAAAATGGATACAATGTCGGGTCATCCACATCCGATCCACTTTGAATAGCACTTATGGGAATGATAATCCAAACAAGTACCATCCATAGTAGTGTCGTGCTGGAATGCATTTCAAGGGTGAAAAAGTTTTACTGAAGGAAAAAAAAAGTGAAAAAAAAGAAAAAATAAAAACGCGGGCTTGAGTGTGTGTGCGTGTGTGTGTGGGGATTACGTGTAATCTGAGTGAGCATAGATTCTATAAGGTTGATGTATGTTGGATGAATTAAACAATATGATCGAAAAGGGTAATATACAAGGGGGTCAACCGGTGAAGAGTGAGCGCGGAAAGCACAGACACCCCCTTAAGCAATGAATCCCAAAGACAGCTTGGAGAAATCGCCTATCCAACCGATATGCAAATCAGGTCGTACCACGATTGCCACTGGATCATTCTTGTTGTTGTTGTTGTTGCTGTTGTAATCTTGAATCAAGCCATGATGACATTGCGCCTGATTGATCTTGTCCATGTACACCCATTGTGGATCAATGACAATACCACCCTCAACATCCTGTTGCTGCTGATGTTGTGATAATTGCTTTTCAATAACACCTTTTTGTACAGTAGTTGTAATGATATGCACATGCATCCATGATGGTACCGTAAAATCCTTGAGTCCCTTGATAACAGCATCCATCGATTGAGTGATATCATGTGCCAATACGAGCAAATGAAATCCCCATCCTCCTCCCATCATACTGCTGCTGCTTTGTACTTGTTGTCGCCACACATCGTATAATCGCACCTTGGCACCCGTTGCATAATGGACTACCTTGAAATCAGGTGCACGGTCGCCAGTTTGAATCATCACGCCATTATCACCATGACCATAGCTGATACCAAATCCGGATATGAAGAGTTGGTGTTGTCGTAAAAGAGCCTCCAAATTCTCTTGTTCTTTTGACTCGGCCGCTTGCACAATCTGCTTGTCCAATGCAATCACTTGCTCTGCCACTGGACGTCGTTCATTTTCATATGTGTTGAGCAATGTTGACTTGGCATGTCCTGATTCGACCATCGCTATCTTCCACACCTATCATGTTCAATGAGTCTCTCGTGTTCATCGTCGTCGCCATGACTACCACCACCACCACCACCTCTCGCCACTTGCCAGATTGAATACATCGCCAAATCCGGTATTGAGACCTTGTCCAAGCGTAGGGCTTTGAGAATGGCATGCGTCTCCACAGAGAAAGATACGTGGATCCTCTTGGGAACTTGTATAGTGCGTAGCAACATGTTGACCGACACGGTAAATAGTCCACCACATCGTCCCTATGAACTCCACGCGGTGAGGTAACAAGGCCCTTCTTGCTTCATGTTGCACTGTCTCCAAATGGATCTGGTTGCGATCACCTTCATCCGATAACTGCACCATCACACGTACAAGATTATTCTCCCTTGGGAACATACATGCATGGGTGCCAAAAGGTCCTTTGATGAAACTATCAAAGATCATCAGGTGAGGGAAAAAAAGAGACACTCCACATGTTCCTTGACTTACCTAATACTCTTTCTATCATGAAAGCTGGTTTGGACCAGAGCATCAAGCACGCCATGGTTCTTTTTGCTGGACTCTCCCTCATAAGCAATATCGAGCTGCTTTCGTATTTCGCTGTGGGCTCCATCACACCCGAACAAGTACTTTGCACGGATGTCGATAGTGCTATTATCCAACATGTGCTTGAGAGTCACTGAGAGTGGATATTCCGAATCTGCCCCATCCTTTTGGAATTGGCTGACAGTCCAAGGCCTTTCAACTTGTACATCATGTTCAGAGAGTGTATGTTGTAGACTGGATTCAGTGATGTGTTGTCCCACACATAAAACATGTCTATATATATAAAAGTATAAGCCATTGTCCATCCCAGTACCAATACTACTACTTGCTTGTATTTCGAAACCACATGTTCAGGTGCATAGGCTATGCTTGTTGACACTTGCTGATGATGATGTGAAAATGCTTCCACGCGTACACCCGTAGCTAACAAATCGGCGGCCAAACCACTGTGGTCAAGTAGCTCAAGGGTACGACCATGAACCCAATCACCACGTCCCCAATGTTGTGGCTCAAATTCAATGTCTGCTCACTCTCGTCAGCAAAGAGTAATAGTGAACGCGCATCCCGTCATCTTTCACTCACCCACTATGCGCACCGATAAACCATACTTGACGGCAAGGTTGGCTGCAAGCAATCCAACAGGGCCCCCTGAATGATATGTATGAGCGTTGTCGATGTCGTTGTGGTCTCAATTCAAGCACACTTGCCTCCAACAATAACAATGTCAACGCGTGTCTTGGTGTTTTGTTCTTCATCCGTAGTCATAATGGTGCTTGTTTTGTTTCAAAAGAGATAGAGAATAAAAGATGAGAGAGATATAGGCACGAACATTTTTAAAGTGGGATCATATTAACGCCGTTCAAAAAATGGCATGATAGATTTCACTTGTGTGACCATGTTGCTTGAGCCATGTGTAACCATGCCAATGAATGAGAAAGATACAATCACATCATGGTACATGTCTCGAATTGAAATTGGTTTCTTGTCACTCAAAGTGAATGTGATGCACGGGGATACGTAAAGAGCATCCAGGTCACGTGGAAGGGACACGTACTTGAATTAACAGTAACACCGCCTGCTGCTGTAGATGTGAATCAATCAATCAATGGCGCCGATGCAACCAATTCGGACATGGTATGATGGTGATGGCTTTTTTTTTATGGGACAATGCAGGAGCAAAGAAAAAGGAGTATCAAAAGAACAAGGATTCATCCATTTGGCGACGACGATGGCGGCGGCGTACGTATCAAGGAGTAAAAAAAAAGAAGCTGCATGATGGATCTCCTTGATTCCTTGGACGTTACATAGATCATATAAAGGAAGATCAAACTATGGAACATGGAGTGCTTTTGCTTTTTCTCTACGTAACCATGAAAACCACCCACCATTTTATCTTGATCGGCGTTGCTGTGCTATTTCTTAGCTCCCATCACCATACATCATTTGCCGCTGTAGCCCCCAGTAGTAGTGTGACGCATCATACCAGTGGAGGTTTCCAATGCCCCCAACTCACTCACGTACAAGCATGCGACAAAGAAAAAGATCAAGAAGAACAAAAATGTACATTTGAGCTTCTAGGCTATAAGCTCTCCGATGGCAATGGTAAGGATTTTATCATATCCCACCATAGCTCTTTCCTATCTTAACCTCTCCTACTTGTAGAGAAAGTTATTAAGCATACATGTGCTCTTCCTTCAAAGCGCACTCAATGCAAGGAATTTCAAGAGGAGAGTGATTGTTTGAACGCTCAATGTTCATGGACGAGTATTGTATCTCAGCCTACCAAAGGTGCAAAACATAGCACTGGTAAGTGCACATGTGGCTATGGCATCCGATTTCTCACACGTAATATATAGAACTCAAAATCGAAAAGAGCTTTTGTGATAAAGAGGTGATGTGCACAGCATTCAAAACCAAGGGGGCTTGTGAACAAGAGCCGCATTGTTTATGGGATAAGGGTGGTGTCAGCACAAGCGGTGTCAGTAAGTAAAGAGAGCTCTCTCTCTCACACTCACACAGAGCATACATGTATTTATACAAACATTGTAAATAGCATTGTTACCAGGATGTCTACGAAGGATGCCTGGTGATAGGGGTGAAGAGGATGAGCAAGAAGAGGAAGAGGAAGAAGCAATACCGATTCAGAAAGCAACAAGTGATAAGTTTGGTCACGATGTGCCTTTGGGTAATCACGAACCATTAAAACAACTTTGAATAAATGTGTATTTGACCGCATGATACGGATGGCTGAAAGAGGCAGCAGTTGGTTGCATCATGTCCAATCAGCCATAGCCAAGTTGCTACAACCTAGGCTGGGACAAAATTCATTGTGGCGCATGTATTTTCGGCATCGTTAAGTATGACTAACCGGCTATGACTTAACAAGACCCTGATGTGTCAGCCAATGATGACCTAAAGTCATTTGGTGGTTATGATCTCTTTCTTTTTCTCTTTATTGGAATGACAGCAATTGTATATTATCAATGCAAGATCAAATCTCATGATAAGGATGTGATATCTTGTCGTGAGGGGGTAGTCACCGGATGTGTTATTGAGCACAAGACCTCTTTTTTTAATCTTTTTACGCAATCTTCCCGATAGCATATCGGTGGAGTTGAAGCAGCATGGTCTCCGATCAGCAACCACCAACACCAGCTGAGACATTTTTTTTTGTTTTATAATTTACGAGACAATAAAAAGATTGTAAAGAGAAGATGAGAGGGGGGGAAGAAAAAGAAAAGGACACAACCGTAGCACGATCATCGGATCCATTCTCGTGGTGGGTTGAATAGAGGTAGTTGTAAGTAGGAGCAGCAGCAGCAGCAGCAGCACCCGTTCAAGCGAGAAAACGTAATGGGTGGATTGGTGGTGGGTCAAGTTACCCCAAGCTTTTGAGTAGCACAAGGGCAGTAGGGCATTTGATTGGGCACAAGTAACCCAATTTTCTCTCTTCTTGGCTAAAGCCCAGCATCAATCATCATCAGCATCACAACCACTTCAAGAAACACTTTTTTCGGGTCAACCCTTTCCATTCCATGTCCCACCAAAGTCCTTTACTTGATGTTCCTTGTTCGATAAACGACAGTATTCAATCTTGCGATTCACCCTCTGGCTCATCGACGAGCGAACCTCATGACGACTCAATGCAACAAACATTCATTGACCAATCCTTTTTCTACAAGCTCGATCAGCTTTCTCCTGATAATCCCTTGTATTTTATGCAACAGCAACAACAACAGCAACAACAGCAACCGTCATCGGTAGATGAGGACGAAAGTATGGCCGAGTCGACCATTGCTAACGATACGGCTTCTTCAACAAGACGAGTATCCTCTTCCGATACAACTACTACTACCACTACACCACACCAGCAACACTACCAGCAACAGCAACAGCAACAGCAACAACCTCAGCAGGCATTATCACCATCCGCTGCGAGCTATCATACACCACCAGCAATGAGTCCAGGTGCTTCTAGTAGTGTAGGAGCCATGAGTGTTGTCGAGCCATTGCAACCATCCTCTTCCACCGCCACTGCACCTGAACACAACCAGACATTTTGGTCGGGTGTCAACAGTGTGAGTTGATTTTCTCTTCTTCCATCTACTTTCGTTTTGCATATGGCTGATGATGATGATGATGATCTCTTCATATCCAACACGCAGTTCTTGTCCAATGTAACCCAAAATCCGTTTCCTCAGGCTATCCCCAATCTGGCGCGTAATTTTACAGAGTATTTATCATCAAGTTACCCTTCCTTGTAAGATCATTGAACTCGATCTTTTGTTGATCTCGTTTTTATTTATTCTCTCTCCCCCCACCTCCCAATCATAGCAATTCGAATTCACCACAACAAGCAGCCGTAGCAGCAGCAGCAGCAGCCGCGGCAGCCGCATCCAGTGCAATGCCTACGCCACCCATGTTATCACCTGGCAATTCTTTCAAGACTGATAATCTCATGGCAGCAGCATCAGCAGCAGCAGGCAATAACAAGTGCCCTGGGTAAGTGTTGACCAACTTTCATATGTAAATCCGCCTATAAATGAGAAGCCTGCCAAACTAAGAATCATCGTACAACGAACGACATTAGAATGCAAATCCGTGTGCTGGGTGTTCCACAAACAGGTGCAAAATCGCGCGTAGAGACACAAATCAAGCTTTGCATTCAATTGGTCACCGATGATGGCGACAAGGCACAATGGTGGTCTCATATCAAATTGCCTGAACATATGGTTGCCAAGGACAAATTGAAGCGACAAGTTACCATGACCACATCACCCAATGGGCAACCCCGTGTAGCAAGCATCACCGACAACAACAACAACCCCATTCGTCCCGATAAGATGTTGTTCCTAAGTGCTCGTGTCATTTGTGCCAGTGATCCAAAACGTAAAGTCGTCACTTGTCTTGGATGTATTCAACGCGAGGTAAGTTATACATCTATATCTTCCATAAGACATGTATACTCATTCACACACCCTTTTACAGCGAAAACGATCACAACGTCGTAAAGAGAATCGAATCAAGGCAGAGAATGATCAACAAGATGAAAAGCGCAGCGTTGCCATGGACGACGAGAAATCCTTGGCACTCGAGGAACAAAAAGTGTTGCTATTCAATTGTTCCGAGGTGGTTGATTTCAGCTCTGGAGATACCATTCTACCTACTCGCATCACTTGCTATTGTCGCCATCATAATGAAAAGATTGGTTTCTGGTAAGTATAATATATTATACAAATGCCCATAGATCCCCATTGAGCTGACAAGACATTCTTAGCATATACTTTGAGATGCATGATCATACAGGCAAACAAGTTGCTACTGGCATGTCACCACCCATCATGATTACGGATGATCATAAATCGAACAAGGTCAAAGCAGCTCGTAAACGTCCACGCACCGATTCCGATGCACCATCACAGGCACCTACGACCTCCTTTGCTCCATCCTTTACAACACCTCAACAACATCAATCGATGCAATACAACTTTAATGCACCCCCAGGAGCAGCAGCACCGCCACCACCACCACCGATGACGAGTACACCACCTCCTTTATCGATACAACCACGTCCTGAGACCATGTCAAAAGCACAATTGGATGCATTATCACAAATGACCACACACATGCAACAACAACAGCAGCAACAACCATTGAATGCAGCCTTGTTGTCAACGCTTGATCCAAAGATTGAAAAGTCAACAACACCTGTTATGCAATCCCCACAGCAACAACAACAACAATCCATGGAACGACCCCAACTTCAACGTTTGATTCCGAATGAGGGTCCAACCTTTGGTGGTATCGAAGTTACCATTCTTGGCAGTAATTTCCGACCTGGATTAACAGTTCTCTTTGGTGATGTACCTGCTGCCAGCACGCATTTTTGGTCACCCAATACATTGGTATGCATTTTACCTGCAGTGACTGAACCTGGACCTGTGGTGGTGTGTTTCAAGGAATATCCTGTCATGATGGATAGTCAAGAAGTGATGCTATTCACTTACTATAACGAGAACGATCGTGCCTTGATGGAATTAGCCTTGCAAGTGGTTGGTCTTAAAATGACTGGCAAGGTGGAAGATGCACGTGAGATTGCTATGCGTATTGTACAAGGTGGCAACAAATCCAATGGCTCATCCTCCTCAACCGGTGCAGGTGGCGATCAAAATCAACAACAACAACAGCAACCTCAACAACAACAATTGGAACGTCAAATCATCCAAGTGCTCGAAGTGATGGATACCATGGCCGATGTTTACTCTGAGGATGTTTCCATGACCAATGCTCAGGGCCATACCATGTTACATTTGGCAGCCATGCTAGGTTTTAAAAAGTTGACGCATGCCTTGATCGACTTGGGTTGTGATGTTGACATGACCGATCGTAATGGCTCTACACCCTTACATTACGCAGCCTGGTTTGGACACGAGGATGTGGTGCGTACGTTGTTGGAAGAAGGCCATGCCGACCCCGAGATTGCAAACTTGCTTGATAAGCGCCCAATGCATCTTGCACGCGATGGATCCATTCGCACCTTGTTGCATAATCATTTGCCATTAAGTGAAGCATCCGGCGATTCATCCCATGGTATGCTTTCGGATGCCATGAGTGCTGATGTGGATACGTCGTTTGATGAAGAAGAGGAAGATGACGATTCCGATGATGGATGGATTGGTGAAGAAGAAGAGGATGATGATATCATTGAATCACCCGTTTATTACTCGGATTCATCATTAACAACGGAAGAGAATGACGTGACCCTTTCTTATGGTATGCGACATCGAAAGAATCGAATGCAGCAACATCCTGTGGTCCAGTATCTCGAACAAGAAGATGAATCCAATGATGATGAGGAAGGTGTGATTCCTGATGCACAGCCTGTACATGAAGATGCGATGGTACAAGGCTCATCCGATGATGAAATGATGGTATCCAACACGACGACCACACAACAAAAGAATTGGATCGAACGCACCTTGTCTCATTTCCAACCCAAGCAACAACAACAAAATCAAAATCATGATGCTGATGATGATGATACCTCGTTCCTGCAACACATCAAGAACAATATTGCTACCAAACCCGGTGAATTGAATCTCAAAACAATCGCCGACCATTTATTACAACTGCCACGACCCACAACCATGATTGCCAACATGACTGTAAGGTTTTCAGGTGAGGATAGTAGTAGGCCACCCAATACAACGGCACCTGCACCAGAGCATCAAGAACCAGAACAAACCTTGGCATGGTATATGGCACTGGCGTATGCAATGGGTGCACGAAGTAGTTCACAAGAACAAGAGCAATCTTCTATGCGGCCGAGCCGTAAACAGCATCATCTTTCTCCTTTTGCCGAACCCTCTTCCTCTTCCGCCCCCTCGTCTTCTTCATCTTCCATCACGCATCCTCCTCCTCCTTCTTCTTCATCATCACCCTCATCATCTTCTTCATCCGCTGTCTATGACAACTATTACTCAAGTACAAGCCTACAAGCCGCAGTACGTGATCCCAAACGGAGGGACAAGCGTCTTTTTGTCTTTTGGGTTCCCCTCTTTTGGCGTAAGTATTATTTCTTTTATAGTATGAATCATGATTGATTGACACATCTTTTTCATCTTAGTGATGGTGACCTATCTCGCATACCAATTTTCGTTGTTTACATACTTGAAGTCATTTGCACTCGATATCTATTATCGTTGATCTTGGAATATACATTTTGCAATATACATGTTCTTTCTATATATAATTATACTATTATACAAGTTCCATACAAGTATTCTTCGCTTTGACAACCTTGATAGTTAATTTTGTTGGGGAGGAGGTGGTGGGTAAAAATGATGATGATGACCACCACGACCGGTTCCTGCTGCTGTGGTGGTGGTGGTGGTGGTGGACTGATGTGGATGATGATGATGATGATGTGCTGCCGGAATCCAGTTTAAATGATATCGCTCTTCAAATTCATTTCGATCAATGAGATCAACCATACCACCAATGGCTTCCAATATATCATGTAATGCATCAAAGACGGTCAAGTCGGCATCGCCTGGTGTTTGGATGTTGGGATAGGCACGATCCAATCTTTCGGGGAACAAGGCCAAATTCATGGCCATTTGCAATCGATCTACACGGAGACCCCAATCACCTATGCCTTCACACACATACAAGACATCCAAAGGAAAACGGCGAAGATGGGATGCAGGACATTCACCGCCTCGTAATAGATGAAAGATGTGTTGGTGTTGATAAGGCCGTACATCTTGAGCTACAACATTTTCGAGGAAATCGGGTGATAAAAGAAGCGTGCGTAGTTGATGACAACAGTCAGTCAAGTCGTTCACATTATACCAACGCAGTCGACTGACCGCATTCATACGTTGACTCCATCCAGTATACATGAATGACCTTGGAGGAAGAGGAGGAGGCAGTTTTCTTGTTGGTAATGTGGTATTGGTAGTAGTGGTAGTAGTGGTAGTGGTAGTAGCAGCAGTGACGGGAGTGAAAATGTACAAGGAAAAGAATAGGAAAAGAAAGAACAACATGATGGATAAAGTTGGATCAGTCAAACATCACAAGCTCGACAACCATTTTGTATGTGACTCAATGTTGACAGCCACGTGGGTATCTATCAGGAATGAATGAAGGCAAGGCGAGGAAGGTGGTCATGATCACGTGATGGATCTTTTACTCTGCATATGCATAATGCATCCTGCATGCAAGACGTACACACATACAAAACCCAGTTCTAGTTTTTTCGCCACCGCCATATGTACATGTGTAGTGTTGTTATTGAATATCAAGAAGGGGGGGGAGAGAAAAATGCTCCTTTATACCAATGATCCATGTATATCATCACACCCCTTGAATATCACTAAGCATCATCCCTTATAGCACAACTTTTTCTCTCTTGCCTCATTTTCGCGTCAAAGCGCGCATGCTTAAAAGTAGATGTAAAGATCAATGCATTCCTCATGCTGTGTTTATATAAATATTAGGGAAGGAGGAGGTACACATGATGAGTGTGGCGTGGTAGTCTCAAGAAAGTAGAGGAGGGGGGTTGATACTCGATTAGATAGCACTCCAGCAATAAGCATCAGAAACAAGGAAGCCTATGGACGTGAAATGAGGGTATACAGTTAGTTGGGATACAACGACAAACAATGACATCTATGTAGACAACTTACTAGTAACATTGTCTTTGTGATCATTTGAATTACAATGATAGCCATTCTTCTTCTTGGAGGCTGCTTCTTCAGTAGAATGCTTTGCGGATCGACTTTGATTGGTCTCCTTTGGTTCTGGAATAGACAAGCCTAAGAAAACAATGGCAGCTGCAACAAGGACTTGATTTTGGTCAAACATGGTATGGGAAAAGAAGAAAAGAATGAACGCGAGAGGGAGAGGAGTAGGGCGAAAACGAGAATGTATTTATAGTGAATGGTGTGCATGCATGCATTGATTCCAGGAGAGCGTTACATGTACGTTTCTGGTAACTCAGGTCATCGACAATGTGATGGTAACACAAAGAAAAGTGCATAGGCTCATTACAAAGGGCAACTTGATTCACATAGCCAAGATCACAACCACCTCCTTAAGAAGCACCATCCATCAGATCAATCAATCCAAAGTATGCTAGTGGCATGTTTTCCAATTCAGTCTCAATCATTTTGCATGATGAAATCCAACTCCATCTTGTTCTTGACCACACACACACATACACAACTCACGCGTCAATATGCCAAGAAAGAAAAAAGCTGCCTCCAATCGCGGGTTTGCAACTGTATCGACACCTAAAGCAATCTCTTCTCAACCGACTCCTCCTCCTCCTCCTGTTGCTGTTGCTGCTGCTGATAATGTCGTCAACATTCAACCATCGCAGCCCGAGATCACAAAGCCCCATTCACCCACTTCTCCAGCAACCAGTGTAAAGAAAGACGATCCAGACGACAATGTAACGCGACTCGCCAAACGCTTTGCCAATGTCAATGATCGTAAAGCCGAGACACTCTTGAATGAACTGGGATCGCGTGGTGGTGGTGTCAATGACGACCAAGGCACAGCAGGAATGCGATCGTTTGCACTGACGGCCGACGTTGAGTTTGACTTGCTGCAAGTGCTCAAGCATCAAGGCAAGGCAGATACTTTTGGTAAGGGATCATCATTGTATTGTGTATGTGTGTATATGGATTTGCTGATACAATGAACTCAAAGGCACTGCGGGTCAACCAAGCAAGAAACGCATCATCAACAACTCTTTGGACTATGATCGAGCTATTGGACATATGGATGTGGTGTATCGTACTTTACTCAAAATGGGATTTCATGCAAGTGATATGATGGAAGCATTTGGTGGCACCGCTTCATCCGATATCAATCATCTTTTGGATTGGGTAAGAGAGAGAGAGAGGAGCTATTCAGGCGGCACATCATCATCCTAACGGTAGGCCTTTTTTAGCTTTGCGTCCATGTGCCATATGATCGAATGCCAGTGGGCTTTTTCGACAAGTACTTTACAGAAGAAGGTCTCTCCATTCGTGCCGAGTTACCTGAAGGCGAGGTAAACATTCAAGTTGGATTATTTGGAAATGTGGCATTAAGATGATGATCCTTGTTTAGGTACAAGAAGTCGATAAGGAAAGGAGAATTGTGGAAGAGCCCAAGGATGTGGTGGCACTCAATCGTTCCAATGATGATGATGAGGCTATCAAAGAGGAGGATGAGGAGGATGTCAAGGCCAAGATTCTAAAGGCAGCTCAACAATATTATGAAGAGGTAAATTTAATATTGTCATGGAATTTGAATCGGTATCTGATTACAGCTTTTTTATATGTAGGAGGAGGAAGAGGATGATCAGGATATCAATGAAAAGCATGCAACGCTTCGATTGGAATTGACACAACTCGAAGAACAACTTCCAAGGAGCAGCGGCAAAAAGAAGAAAAAATTCGCCTCAGCAGCTGCAGCAGCAATGGATCCAGCCGATGTACAAGCCATTGAGAAAAAGATAGCCCATGTACGACAATCTCTTCAGGATATCGAGAATGATTGGGACTTTGACAAGAGAAAAGCACAAGAGATCTTTGTTTCAATGCAGCGAGAGGCCTTGGAAGCGCTCAAGGAAGCACGTGAACGAAGAAAACAGCAGGAATTGGAAGAGAAACAACAGGCCGCAAAGGAAGAGAAAGCTTCAGCACAACAACAACAAAACGACGACCCATTGGATCTTGGTCTTGGTGACGAGAATGATGATGATGAAGGTGGCGGACTCTTTGGCAACATGTTGGACGAGGAAGAAGCAGCCACTGTCACTCCTGTCGAATCCAAGGAGGAAAAAATCTCATGGGAATTGGTGGATTTGGCGAAACCTGGTTGGATTGGAAGATACCCCAAGGAGATGCTACAAGAGTATTGTAAGCAAAACACGGATTACGCAAAGCAAGTCTACACCACTACGAGCCTTGGTGGTCATCGATGGCGAGCTACTGTTAAGTTGGTGTCACGACAACCTTTCCATGAACCCCGGATAGTGGACATTCCTGGCCACCTTGCAACCAACAATACCAAGGATGCTGAACAGCTTGTTGCAGTAAGTTTTGGATAGGATGTCATTCAGGGGAGGGGGTGGAAACTCATCACATGACGATAATATTTTTAGATGGCGGCTCTTTTTGAATTGGATCCTGCATCTTCCATCTATCGTATCATGTCAACGCCTTTTAAGGATCTATGGTTGCAATGGGTTGAGGAAAAGGTAAATTTGGATAACAAAGGTCGAAAAGATAGCTCACACACCTTGCATTAGAATGAACGAGAATTACGACCCCAGCTCGAAGAATCAAAAAAGCGAATGCAGCTGTTTGTGGATTTGATGGATGGGACGCTCAACAAGAACAAGGAGGATAATGCAAGTGAAAGTACCTTACGTTACACATGTCGCTCTCTAATCCTTGTTTTATTCATAGGCTCCTGAATCAACAAGCGACCATCAGGCTGCTGAAATGGAGGAGGAGAATAAGGGATCTACCAAGGCATTACGTGTCGATAAGAAAGCCATGTTTGCTCGTGTGAAGAACTCATTTGCAAAGAGAGTACGGTCCAAGGAATACAATGATATGAAGGTAAGGTGCTGATTGTACAGTACAGGTGGTCATTGTTGCTGATCATCTTTTAGAAAAAGCGAAGCGAATTGCCAATGGCATCCTACCGGGAAGAGGTTCTTCGTCTGGTGCGTGATAACCAAATCGTCATTGTCTCGGGTGAAACTGGATGGTAAGTAAGCTTTTGTACACATGGCATTGGCTCTTGACATGAATAACAATGACACACCTGTACATAGTGGCAAGAGTACCCAAGTCCCCCAATTTCTAGCAGAAGAGCTCTTACAAGGCAATCACGGTTACGGTTCAGTGATATGTACACAGGTAATACAATATGCTGATCGATGACCTAGTACTCACAAACAATCATAGCCTCGAAGAATTTCAGCCATGTCCATTGCCAAGCGTGTTTCTACTGAAATGGGTGACTATCCAAGGTCCATTGGTACCAAGAATGGCATGGTGGGATATCAAATTCGTTTGGAGAGCAAGGTCGCGGATGAGAACGTGCTGGTCTTTTGCACCACGGCAAGTATTTGCATAACGACGGATGGTCTTAGAAGGTTTTTATGCTGACATGTTGATATGCAGGGTATTCTTTTACGACGGCTTGAAAGCGATCCACATTTGGAAGGCGTCACACATGTGGTGGTGGATGAAGTTCACGAACGTACACTTGACAGCGATTTCTTATTGATCGTGCTTCGTCGTTTGTGCCGAATTCGACATGATCTCAAGGTTATCCTTATGAGTGCCACAGTGGAAGCGCATCGGTTTTCTGAATACTTTGGTGGTTGTCCTGCCATCTCTGTTCCTGGAAGAACGTTCCCTGTCAAAGTACAGTACCTTGAAGATGTCGTAGAAGCAACAGGTATTTATTTGTCTATCAGCTTTTACTTGTAGAACGATGGCTCATCACGTAAGTCTATAGGATACACCATTGAAGAGGACTCTCATTATGCTGTGCGACGAGAACGGATACACAAAGGTAAAATACGATGTTTTGTGTCACCTTACCGGATCTAATACACATTTGATACAGCACAAGGGTCTGTTCAAGTATCAGGAGGACATGGTACATCGCATAAGGTGCACTTTGATTGGTACGACAATGATTACGACGATGATGATCCATACGACATGACACGACTCGATGGCAAGCTTACAGTCAAAGATGATGATGAACAACAAGACGAGACACCACCAAAGTACAGCGACCAAACGCGCAAAATGATCAAACGCATGGATGAAAGCAAGATCAACTATGACCTTATCCTTGATCTATTGGACCATATTTGTATACGATCACAAGATGACCCCAACAGCCAAGTACCTGACACGGGTGCGATTCTCGTATTTTTGCCTGGTATGCCAGAGATTCGACGATTATACGACATGTTGGCAGCGCATCGCGTATTGGGTGACAGCTCCCAGTATATCTTGATTGCATTGCATTCGACGCTTTCTTCAGAACACCAGGAACGTGCATTTGATGTACCTCCAAAGGGGATGCGGAAGATTGTGTTATCCACCAACATTGCCGAAACAGGTGTGACCATTAGCGATGTCACTGTGGTCATTGATACAGGCATGGCCAAGATTGTCAGCTATGATCAAAAACGACGCATTACTCGATTACGCCAATCATTTATTGCCAAGGCCAATGCACGTCAACGCCGAGGTCGTGCAGGTCGTGTTCAAGAAGGTCTGTGCTTTCATTTGTTTACCGAGAACAAATATTTACAGGTACATGTCAACATGCATTCTATGACAAATGACGCTAACATTCCTCACATCATAGATGGCCGATTATGAAACACCCGAGATCCTCCGTTTACCCTTGGAAGAACTATGTCTCAGGATCAAAGTGTGTGAGCTTGGATCCATTCAAGAATTCCTTGGCACTGCCTTGGATGCACCTTCTCCTCAATTGGTGGTCAATGCTATTGAAACGTTGCAAGAGGTTCGTGATGATGATGGATGCGTGATTGTATGAGAGAGAAGGGGGGCTAATGCTTGACATTGTTAGGTCCAAGCCTTATCCACGGATGGAATGGAAACACTCACAGCATTGGGTGCTCATTTGGCGAACTTACCTGTGGATGTGCATATCGGCAAAATGATCCTCTTTGGTGCCATCTTTCGATGTCTTGATCCCGTATTGACAATTGCAGCCGCACTCAGTTTCAAGAGTCCTTTTATGCGACCCTTTGGTCGAGAAGTGGAAGCGGATGTTGCACGTGCCAAGTTTAGATATGGTAAAAGAAAAAAGGGTTGTTATTACAAGAATCAAACACTGATACATACCCTTCATTTATAGCTGACTCGGATTTCTGGACCATCGTCAAAGCTTATCAAGCATGGCGTGATCAATTACAAAAATTACAAGGACAAGGATCGGGATGGCGACGCAAGATTCGAGATTTTTGTGGTCGACACTTTTTGAGCGAGGCCAACCTTGAGATGATCGAAGACATGAAGCGACAATATCTGGAGCTGTTGCTGGATATTGGATTTGTAAAGTCCAATGATATCGAGGATTTGCAAGGATACCAAGTCAAGCGTGGTGGCAAGATGCGCTGGTGCTCTGTCCCTCCTGTCTACAATGAACATGCGACCTCTGTACCTGTGGTGAATGCAGCTATCATGGCAGGCTTATATCCAAAAATGGCGGAACGACATGGCGAAACGTTTGCCAATAACAAGCACACTGCAATGCGTATTCATCCATCCTCCATGCTCTTTGGTCGTGAGACGTCATTGAGCAGTGACTTTTTGGTATACAATACGGTGGTGATGAATGGGGAACAAATATATATGTGGGAGGCAACTACCATTGAACCCGTGGCCGTCATGCTGCTAGCTTCCGATATGGAGATTAAGGTAAAGAACAAGTCAAATGAGTTATTTGATACAAAAGTGAGTTGACAATATATGTATACGAGTAGCACAAGCAACGCATCGTGATATTGGATGACTGGATCAAGTTCGAATGCTTTGCAAGATCAGCTGCATTACTCAAGTTCTTACGTATGGAGCTTGTAAGTCTTTTTTGTGTATTAGTCAAGTCATAGTTTTATTAATCAATGATAATTTGGATGCTCTAGACTAAGTGGCTCACGATCAAGATGAAGCAACCCGGGTTGGATCTTACGAATTATAGTCAAGAGATGATGGAGGTGATGGTGCGCACACTCGAAAGCAGACTTGAATAAACCATACCTTCTCCTCATGGGGACTTCAGCTAATCCCTGATATGTAATGTTCTTGTGGACATCTAACAATCCATGTAAGGATGCAATTTGTTGATTGAGATTGGATGATGAATAAAGAACCCACAGCCATGAGGGCCTATCCAAAGTGCGGCACAATGAAATTAATGCAAGTAATCGCGCGTGTCCAAAGTCAGCTGGACCCTTCTTCTTTCTCTTGAGCAAACTCTACGTTTATTATCTCTGCATTCCAAGGTACGCGTTGTGTAAAGTTCCATTCCGTTTTAGCAATTGCTCACTTCCTTGGAGGCCTCATTTGAACAGCATGAAGTGGTTGCCTAATTTGGGGCCCATGGGTGTCAGCCGTAATCAAGTTGTGCTCGACTGGTTGAGACAGCCAGGCAATTGTGAACGATTTATGCAAGCTGGTTGTAGGAGCAAGCGACTTGGTGCAGTAAACGAGAACAAGACTGAAGTTGCAGGGTTGGTGTGCACCTTGTTGCAGAATGCTGGATTCCGGGGCATCACGCCTCAAGCTGTGGTGGTCAAGTTGACTTCGTTGATAAAAAGCTATAAGCGTGCACATGCATTAGCGGCCTCAGGAGGTATGTATGAAGGGGATGACGATTATCAACATTGCATTGCATTGCATTTTGACAGTGATTGCATACATACATAGCCAGTGAAGATCGAGTCCTGAATGCATGCTCCGATTACTACACCCTCGTTGACCATATTGGTATCGCCATCACCGCCTCCACATCCACCACCAATAACAACAACAATCCAGATTCACAAGAAGTAGCTTCTCTCGCATCTCGTCGCGTATCGTCGCGTTCGCGAATTCCTCGGCCAGCAAGTCCACAAACAAGTGAAACCACCACCACCACCACCACAAACAACAATCCACGTCCACAAGAAGAAGCTACCCCTGAACCTCGTCCTGTACAGCGTTCTCGTCCTCGTCAGCCAACTTCCAGAGCAGGTAACAGGAAGTGGATTTACATTGTGCAATCAATTTACAAAGCATTATCAATGGTTCGCAAAGTAGCTCGAGCAAGACCATATAACCTGCCACCATCACAACATCAAGGACAATCATTGAATCAAGCACGTCGAGCTCGCATCGAAGAACTCCAAGCCCATGCAGCATTGATTCAACAGATGCGAGAAGCCGGCTTTACAAAGGATGAAATAGTCTCATACGTCCAACAACTCCTCCAACAATAGCCTTCTCCATTGCCCCCTTTATATCAACATGTCTCAAGATGATGCCCTTACATAAACGAATCGTGAAGAATAGGCATAGATGTATTTGCATAGCACCCTTTAATGGTATTCAGCATCATTTATTAAAAAGAAATCATTACTATTGCTGTTTCTTTATCTACATCGAGAGCCGATATGGACCTCCCACTGATTTTTCCAAAAGCTACATATATACGTAGGATCGGCAAATCGCGACTATTGTAGATAATCATGCAGGTCATCTATTTACTTTTCCAACCAGCGGTCATGTGACATACCGATGTCCCTTTCATAATGAGGAAGCCGTTACAAATTTCGACCCACCCCCTTGGCAAGGGACATCTATTACATGTGTGTCCTGCATTTGTATCGATCACGATGCCAATGAGTTCAACCTTTTTAAAAACGAACGGTCACACGAACATGTCTTATTGCGCTCACAGAAAGTGATTTGGGCGACACATAGCTGCTGGGTGTCATTATTGATGATGGGGTATTACCACCTTGTTTACGTCCAGCCATGATTTACGTAATTGACGTGGACACCTAATCACCCCAACGAGAGCCCAATAATTCATCAGCTCGCCACCATTCCCAACAGGCATACCTTTTAATTTTCTCCCTGATTGTGATACAATGGCAAGTTGGGTGACCTCAAAACAAAAAGCGAGTTTCAGGGTGAGTGACGAACAAATGTACATCTTACTGTATGTCTTTGTCAGTGCGTTATTTGGGTAGTATAGCAATCAGCCAGCCGTTGGTGCTTCTTAACAACAACGCCAAAGCTAAGTGAGTATCGAATTCGATAGTTCTTGTGATCGTATCACTTTTTATAAAGGGAGCAAATAATTGAATGTTGACTTTTATCCAATGATACAATAATGATAAGCAAAATGACGACATTCTATGTAATACTCAATAAGGAGACAAGATAGAAATCCTTTAAGGCTGGTGTATGTGTGTTTTTATGTGAGATGGAGATTGAAGATGAAGATTTCTAGTTGCTTGGAGGATGCCTATGATATGTCATGTGCTTGTACATAAGGAACATTCGAATGGGCAGCGGAAACATCTATCCTATGCTTCTTACGTGTCGTATATGGTATGTGTCTGAAGTTCTGGGTGTTGATAGTACGATGACCTTATGAATAACATGCTCAATCCAATTCCATGATTCAATGAAAGTCGAAGAATAGCACATTGTAGTGTGGGTGTTTATGAAGTGAATATGATAAAGGAACAGCATTGAGAATTGAATAAGATACGCGGGGGGAATCACGTAGAGGCAATAGGGGAAAACGTGTCATTGTATTCTTGGTTGCTGCCGTCATAATCGTCCTTCATCCATGATTGCGGCGTGCATTGGCTCCAGTATTCCAATACCATCCATAACTGTAACCACCTTCTTTCGTCAATTCCATCCCATCCGATCCCATCACCATCCTCAGCTGTATCCGTGTGATATGATTCTTCATCCCTGCTGACCACACGACAAGTAATCACCATGATACCCATCATTACATTGATTGAATTCATCCACCAAAAGCATTCCATGTTGGTTGCCAAAGCCATGTGATCGCTGCCGCAATGCTTCCTTTTCCATCCCACCCTCGATCTCTCTCTCTCTCTCTCTTTGTCGGTCACTTTCCATCGCAACTCATCCAGCTGAAGATTGCTTGTATTGCTGTGTAGCTGACGACTGATATGGTGTCATCCAAAGTAGCCATCACGTTCTAAATCGGCCAAGGGAACCGAACCGGTCAATAGATCCATTCCTTCCATTCCATGTTCCAAACCAATACCCATATCCATAAGAAGTCGTATGTATTGAAGCAAGTTACTATAGGTAAATAAAGCTGCTTCTACGCAATGGCTATCTGCTATTCACGTGAAAAGGCTGTAAGACACGTTGCTGCAAGTAAAGAACACTGTTGGAGACGATGAAGACCTTGCTAGTAGCAATTGCTGGAGTGAATGCTGTTACGATTGATCGTGGTAGAGGAGTGTACAAGAGTGTGTGTTGTGTCAAGAGACTCGTGTGTTGTAGAAGAGTGACAAGAAGGCTGTGTACACGCCATGAACGTGCCATTCAATCAAAGACAATCGGATCAAGGCAGTTGTAGCATCGGCATGATGGGTTGAAGCAGAGTACTTGAATGGGTCAACAGTTGAGAATGGGAGGAGGAAGAGGGAAGAAAGTGGGAATGGAAGAAGTGGAGATTAATCATGCCTAGATGTTTGTTTGACCATTGCTCATTCAAATCCCCTCGAATCAAGGAAGTTGAAGGATGGACATGTTGGGCTGGAGCAGGACAATCGTTCATATGCATTGTATTGGGCAACAATGGTGAATGGGAGGAAGGGGCTGCTAGCCGGCAGTTTACAAATAACTTTGCAAAATGATTTTTGTGAAATTGGATGATGTTTTGTGTTTGAGCGTTTTTCAGTCAAATCCCCTCGTATCAAGAAACTTGAATGATAGAAATGATGAGCTGAAGCAGGACAATCGCTCACATGCATTGGGTTGGGCAACAATGGAGAATAGGAGGAATGGGCTATCAAATGGCAGTTCACGTATATCTAACCAGATAAATTTTTCTGATATTGGATGATACTTCTGTGTTTGAGCGTTGTTCAGTCAAATCAGCTCGGATCAAGAGAGTTGAAGGATGGACCTGTTAGGCTGGAGTAGTACAATGTTCCCATGTAGTCTAATGCACAAAAAGTTGAAAGTGGGAGGAAGAGGCTATTAGCTGCCAATGCTAATCGTATATGAAGTATCATGCATATTGCACCTTCCGATCATGCAAAGTAGCTGAGTTACACAAAGAGGTCCCTCTGCATCTTTTGCTCTGCCAGGGTCCAGCTAATTGACAATGAACAAAGACCACTCTTTATATAGCATCACGCTTACAGCATAGTGAAAACATAAAGACAGCCGTATCTCCAAACTTTACAATGAAACGTGGGGTTTTTAATAGAGCAATGGGCTCGGCTTGGCCAACTGCACCTTGTGTGAAAGTTTCGCGTTCAATGTCGCGAACAGCCCAAAAAACATTATTTTGGTCGTCGTCGTCGAAGAGGTCGACCCCCCAGATCCAGTTTGGCTGGTGGCGACATTGCGGAATCTGGGATCGCTCACGATGAACTTCATACTTTGACACAAGATTCCTTTGATCCCGACGAGCACGTTGATCTACTAAAGAGCCCACGTTTGATTGTAAAGTTTGGAGATACAGGCACCTTTATGTTTGTAAGCGTGATGCTATATGAGAAGTGGTCTTTGTTCATTGTGAAGCAGCTAGATCCTGGAGAGCCAAAGATGCAGAAGGACCTCTTTGGGTAACTCAGCTAAAAAGTCAGGACTTCAGGGACAATGCATGATAGGTACGCAACCCTCATTTTCAGGTCATACATTGGCAGCTAATAGCCACTTTTGTGCATTCCCAACTTTTGTGCGCTCTATTGTATGTGGACGATGCTCCTGCTCTAGACATTCATTTCCATGATTAAAGTAGGTTGATCCGAGCTGATTTGGTTGAGTTACGCTCACACAAGATTACATCGGTTGAGCTACATCGAGCGTGCTTTATGTCCAGAGTGATGTAAACTCTCTTTGACCATAGCTCAGTCAAATCAGCTCGGATCAACCTACTTTAATCATGGAAATGAATGTCTAGAGCAGGGGCATCGTTCCCATGCAGTGGATCTCGCAACAATGATGATTGGATAAAAGTGGCCGTTAGCTAGCAATGCATGCCTGTCCCTAGATGATCCATAAAGTAGTTATGCATTGACCCTTTCATTCATGCAAACGTAGCTGTGTTACACAACACGACCCTCTGCATCTTTTGCTCTGTCAGGGTCTAGCTACTTTACATTGAACAAAGACCACTTTACATATAGCATCACGCTTACAAACATAAATGTGCCTGTAACTCCAAACTTTACAATGAAACGTGGGGTTTTGAATAGAGCAATGTGGTCGGCTTGGCCAACAGCACCTTGTGTGAAAGTTTCGCGTTCAATGTCGCGAACAGCCCAAAAAATATTTTTTGGTCGTCGTCGTCGAAGAGGTCGACCGCCAGATCCAGTTTGGCTGGTAGCGACATTGCGAAATCTGGGATTGGCAAGCTTGATCGTGAAACTTTCACACAAGGTGCAGTTGGCCAAGCCGAGCACATTGCTCTATTCAAAACCCCACGTTTCATTGTAAAGTTTGGAGATACAGGCACCTTTATGTTTGTAAGCGTGATGCTATATGAGAAGTGGTTTTTGTTTAATGTAAAGTAGTATGACTATAATATAGTGAAAGATGCAGAGGGCGTGTTTGTGTAACTTGAGTTATTCAGCACAGGCGATGCATGATTCTTGTACACACTGTAGGAATAGTTCAAAATGCCAGCTAATAACCTTAGTCCTCCCATTCTCCATTGTTGTCCAATCCAATGCATACGAACGATTGTCCTGCTCCAGCCCAGCATGCCCAGCATTCAACTTTCTTGATCCGATGAGATTTGACTGAAAAACGCTCAAACACAGGAACATCATCCAATATCAGAAGAATCAAATTGGTAAGTTATTTGTAAACTGCCACATGATAGCCCATTCCTCCCAATCATCTTTGTTTCCCAATCCAATGCATGTGAACGATTCTCCTGCTCCAGCCCATCATTCCCATCATTGAACTTTCTTGATTCGCGGTGACATGGTAGTATGGCAACAATGGGTGTTGTAGGATCATCATTATCGTGTAAAGTGTAAAATGACACACCCCCTTTTGCTATACGTGAGGATCATTTATTTTATTTACGCATGCTTATTGTCTATCTTGAGGATGTTGATGATGATGGGTGAGTTGTGTGTTTGGGTGGATGGTGTGTATGGGTAATTGAGTGGCCTCAGTGTAATAGCAGTAGAGGGATTTAAACTTGGGGACAGCAGCTCCACGACTTGAGACAACGCTTCTCTTTCTCTTTGTCGCTCGTCTGCTTTTATCCCATGCACGTCATCCCGATCAAGGTAATGTATTATAGAAGAGTCCTCTTGTTGGCTGTGAGGTATTAATGTAGTTCTGAACTTGCGTCATCAGGGCGAGTGCGTCCAAATGCTGAGGAATGGAGCGTGGTGGGTGGTTGGTTGTTGCCATGGCGATACCGTTGCTTCCTCTTGTTCGTTGCTATTCCCACTCTATGCTTGGTGTCAACAGGTACATTCAGAGTCCAATGTTGCATCCGAACTGGTTCCATTGACGTGTTAGCTTGTATAGAGGGCAAGTTTGGTCTCAACACCTTGGCTCGTTTGGCGTTTTGTTTCGGCTCAACAACACCACATCATGATTTTCGTTTTCCAGTAACCAACAACAAAGGGGTTCTTGTGTATATGGAAAAGGCAAGTGCAATGAAACAAACAATGAAAAAGGGCGTTTATTGTACATGTGTACTAATAATGAATTGAATAGGTTTTTGGTCAGGCAGTGCAATTTAGGGCATCATCATCTCTTTGGGTTCGACTCCCAGCCTGTATCAAAAGGTCGATGACGATGGCTTTTTGGAAGAGCATGGTCACCGTGTTGAGGTAAAAGGGGATTTGCAACAGCTTGTGAATGTGTTTAACCAACACGCTCTTCTCGTGATAGGCTCGTCCTTTCCCTTGAGGATTTCTTTTCATGAGGTGGGAAATGATTGGAAGGATTGGGGATCGTTCTTTCTTTGGAGAGGATGAATGAGGACACCTATGAGGCTGGACTCTACGTAAGTGATGTCCTTCCTTGCCATGGATCGAACTGACCTTGTGTGATTCGTGCAGTGCTTTCTCAAGAACAAGGGATCGCCCGATGTTGCTCGTATGGTGGTGATTTGGTTTGTGAATTCCTTCTGATTTGCTTTCTTCCTTAGAGAGGATCGCCTAGTGGTATACCAAATCATCATCATTCCAGTATCAGATGGTCTAACGTGGCTGCTTTTTATTTATAGAGACGACGATTACGACGATTACCACATCCACAACAATGACAATGATAACGACAACGAGATCCAAAAGGAAGCCTGCAAGATCCCATTCTCTTCAACTTGTGTGTTTCTTGATATTGGGTGACGATGAGTTGACGACTGGTGACGAGTGCGAGTACGAGTACGAGTACGAATGATGAGGGAGGACGAAGACGAGGATGGTGGTAATGTAGCTAGATGGAATAAAGCATTGTATTGTTTATTTATTACACGCTCGGAGTTGCTAGCTAGTGGATTGCATACTATTGGTTCGAAGATGGAATAATAAAGGTGGTCCGATTATCGGTCATGCAAGAAGTATATGGCTTTTGTGATACAATAAGGAGCAGTGGGAAGTGGGATGAGCTTGAGAAGAGAAAAAGTGAACGTTACTATGCTGTTTCCACGATAATTATGAATAATGTTGTTGCATCGATGGATGAGGAGGATGTAGGTATGGTCGCTGTGAATGAGTCATATACATCAATTACTGTCAATGGCGCACGGACCATATTGTCACTCCCTGGAGCATAGCATGGGATCTTGTTTGAGGAATGGAGTCAATGACGATTCGTATCCGGCACATACGTGGAAACTGTAAAGTATAGCATGCCGTATCCTTATTACCCATCAACCGGCCCCCAGTGCTTCTTATCAACCCATTACTAAATGATCATCGTATTCGATAGTTCTCATGATAGATTACTTTTTTATGTATAAATGGAGCAAATGATTGAATTTTAATGGTAATGATGGTAAGCAAACGGATGAGATATATTTATACAATTTTAAATGTGGTATAAGGTACATGTCTGTTGTTTTTGGTGAGCATACTTGTGATATTGCGGCTAACTAGAAAGCTGTCGACAAAGATTGGCCCAAGAAAGTCGTTTCGAATATCTTCTGGAAGTACCTTGCTTAATTCTACATCATCAATGCCAGCCGCCGAGATCGATCGTGATTTCAAGATGGTCATATGTAAATGTTTGGTGAAACTGACACTGCTGTTGAGGAGGGCACGGGCCTTGCAGATTGCTATTTATATAGAGGTGAACAAAGCGTGTAGAATGTCATCGTGGTTACCTTTCTTACTTTTGAGTTTTGATATAGGGTTATCAACCTCGCTTGAAGAGATCGCCAAAGCTTATACAATATTAGTGAGCAAGACATCAGGTTGTTACATAGCGACACTTACCATTTCGTGAATAATTGGTTTCAAATGCAATACGATCAAGTGTAAAGCTGCCCATATAATGTTGCTTTTCAAGTCCTTGTACAATGCGATAAAAGGTCTCAGCCACATGCTTGATTAATGCTGGAGAGTATTGTCCTTCAATTTTCGCCAATGTGAAATGCAATTCATCCATAGGTACGACTCTACATCGATCAAAAGGTGGAACTCCAGAGTGGTTCTTGTACAGAGTATCGATACGTTCCAGCTTGCTTTCCAATTGGGGGCCGTTGCAGCGTACAATGACATAATCACGATGTGACCGACCTACCCGTGCGTACTATAATAGATACTATTAGCCAAAATGGATTACTTTCATACTTGCTTTATGGCTACTTGCCAAGTGATCAAGGAAATCCAAGAGCCTGTGGATGCGCTCATTAGGCCCCTCCAAATGTAACTTGTCATCTTGTAAGCGTATATGCACGCCCGTTGCCTTTCGTTGTATCAATCGTAAAACATGTCGACGCTTGCCTACACGTCAAATTGTATCATGAGTCGGTGCGCTTAAATGCTCTTTATCCCCATGCCAGCACTTTTTCATTTACCAAATAAGACATCAACACCCTTTCGTCCATCCGTTACCCTGACTGAACGCTGTACAACCGCACCACCCAATGCCTCCCACTCCACAGGTTTAAGCATATTCCATGCATCCGCTGACAGAACAGCAACCGAGTGCTCAACAGGCGTGATCCATTTACAGGCATCCCGTGAGCGTCCTGCTGCGGAAACGGATGGTTGGTATGCCACCTGTGGCGACGGGGTGGGTGGTTGTGCGCGTCGAACTTGTGGATAGATATTCACAACATTGCGTGTTCTTTGATCTTGGTTGGGTGGAGCAGTCAGAGAAGGCGGCATCTCATAATGAAAGGTGGGCAAGCCGAGATCAGGCTGAGCATTGAGTGTCGCTTCATCATGCTGTTCCTCCTTATGAGTTATGAAAGGTTTTGATAGAAATTGCCAAAGCTTGAACATTGGGTTGTCGCAGGTGATGTGTGAAAGAAGGAAGAGGAGGAGTAGCAAACTTGCGCAGCAAAAATTACTTGATAATGCAGACCACCATGTGTGTGACCTTGCTTTGCCGTTGAGGGTTGCTGCGGTCAACTCCTCCAGCAATCTATAGCTTAGGCTACATCAGCTGTTTTTTTACGCAGCACCAAACCAAGGTTTAGGAGGGGCTATAAAGATGCGGGGATACCATCTAGCGTTGCCTAGGCAACCTACTTTTATGATCCTATCAATATGGGAAAGGGAAAGGGAAAGTCATGGATACCATCCTTGAAAAGGCCCTCGTTTCGATCAACTTTACAAGCGAAGCAAGGGCTGATGATATTACGAATAGACCACTGCAACTACTAGTATATAGCTACAGCGCGAGATCGACAACTTGAATCAATAAAACTGATAGTAGTGCTCTATTCTCTGGTATGCTATTTTCTTTTGACACACGGAGTGATTTATAGCGATAGCTAATCATTTTCAGGCAAAGAGCACGCTTTCTTCAAACGGCAATAGGACCACTACTGGCACTTTCAGGAACGTGGGCAGCTTAAAAGCAAATGAAACGCCCTTTTGTAAATATCAATGCCTCTACAACAATGAAGTTGAATGAGGCTACTACTATACGTTCCGTTTCTTCCTCACGTATGTCATGCCGTCTCAGTGAGAACTCCAGCCCGTGACATCCTTTATTGTATAATGACTTGAAAGATGGATCTACCCTGCATATTGTAGTTGCTAGTGCCATACGTATAATCGAAGGGAAGGCCTTCTTGCATGATCCCGGCCATGAGGTTTATACTATTCAACGGCTTTTGAATACGCAATCTCGATCGACAGGGACTCCAATAAAACAAGACACTACGCTTTGGATACTACGTTTTGATAGCTGCTATAGCAAGTGGCAATGCGTGGAGAGCAGTATTTGTTCCATTGGCATGAAATCTATCATGCTGCGCCGGCCCAGTCGTCACACAACGTTACTTGAATTCTATCTGCTGTCCTTACTCTACGCCCTATCTCTTTCAAGCGCATCAAGAACACACACTCCAATGATGTACTGTCAACGTGAATCTTGTTATCCATTGTGTCTTTATTAACGTCTCATTATAGTTTCAACATTGACGATCTCGTTGTTCACTTTCCCTATGACAAGATCTACCCTGAACAGTACCAATACATGTGCGATCTAAAGAAGGCATTGGATGCACAGGTACGTGTGTCGTCTCATTCGAATAGTTGTTGTGTTGCTATGACTATCATACTGAAATGGGGCTTTATAGGGACATTGTGTACTGGAAATGCCTTCGGGTACGGGCAAGACGGTCTCTTTGCTATCGCTTATTGTTGCATATCAAATGGTGAGCATTTACATTACTCAGCTACGGCCACTCTCTTTGCCCGACGATCGACTCAATGTGGATACGTTGTTCCTTTAGCAACATCCCGAAGACAATCGCAAACTCGTTTATTGTTCACGAACGGTGCCAGAGATCGAGAAAGCGCTTGCAGAGCTTCGGCAATTGATGGAGTATCGTCGTTCAGAAGGATTGGATGAGGATTATCTTGGTATCGGATTGACAAGCCGTAAAAATCTCTGCCTGCATCCCGTTGTCTCAAAACAAAGGAAGGGAAAAGTCGTCGACTCCATGTGCAGAAATATGACAGCAAGTTGGGTGCGTGCCAAGGCAGGGAAGGGCAAAGGCGCCAAACAAGACGAGACACCAGATAAACAGATTGAACTGTGTGATTTCTACGAGGTAGGATGAGGACGCTGGATGATATGGAGTGGATCATTGATCAAAGGAAATGCTAGCAACTCGAATCAGCCAACTCGCCCAATCCAATTCCCAATGGCATATATACCTTAGCCGATCTCAAGGATTATTGCGAGAAGATGCGATTCTGTCCTTATTACTTGGTTCGACGCGTGGTATGTTGAAAAGGGTCGTTTTTTTGTGGGGTATTGGCTCATGGATGATGGTATAGATACCATTTGCAAATGTCGTCATCTACTCTTATCATTACATGCTTGATCCCAAAGTCGCTGAGCTCGTCTCCAAGGAGTTATCAAAAGATGCAATTGTCGTCTTTGATGAAGCACACAACATCGGTAAGTGTGTTCAAGGGAGGAATGGTCTCAATCAGAATGCTAATCGTTGTTGGTAGATAACGTGTGTATCGAATCGCTTAGCATTGATTTAAATCGACCCATCCTGGATGCTGGTGCAAAAAGTGTCTCCATGTTAGCCGATAGGATCAAAGAGTAAGTTTGAGTCACGTAAAGCAATGCTAGGTACTAAACGTATGTTTAAAAAGGATAAAGGAGACGGATGCACAAAAGCTGAAGAATGAATACTCAAAGCTCGTTGAAGGGTTACGGGATGCTAGCACAGCTCGAGATGAAGACACATTCATGGCCAGTCCTGTTCTACCGGATGATCTATTGAAGGAAGCTGTACCAGGAAATATCAGACGCGCTGAGCATTTTGTTGCATTCTTACGACGATTTATTGAATACTTAAAGGTAAGGTGGTCGTCGTGGTGTATTACTTTTCAAATAGCACTGACAATGTAAATCATTCTAGACCCGAATGCGTGTGATGCATGTGGTTGCCGAGACGCCTGTATCCTTCCTACAGCACTTGAAAGATGTCACCTATATCGAGCGAAAACCATTACGCTTTTGCGCTGAGCGACTTGCAAGTTTAGTTCGAACGCTGGAACTGATGGACCTGGATCACTATTCTAGTCTACAGAAAATTGCTGCATTTGCAACCCTGGTAGCTACGTATGACAAAGGTAAAAAAGCGAAAGGGTTTGAGGATGATTGTTGGGAGATACTCATGGCATGAATAGGATTCCTGCTGATTCTTGAGCCATTCGAAAGCGAAAACGCCACCGTCCCTAATCCCGTACTGCACTTTACGTGAGTTATCGAGGTTCTTTTGCATATAGATGTTGTTGCTGATACAATCTCATGTAGATGTCTTGATGCGGCAATTGCTATTAAGCCTGTCTTTGAACGATTTAGCAGCGTTATCATCACCTCTGGAACCTTATCACCGCTTGACATGTATCCCAAGATGCTCAATTTCCAAACAGTGGTCCAAGAAAGTTATGCAATGACATTGACACGCAACTGCTTCCTGCCAATGGTAAATTATTCACAAGCGCTACACTTTAAAAAAGGTTTATTTATGGGCTCTCGAGTAGATTATTACCCGTGGATCCGATCAAGTCGCTGTCAGCTCCAAATTTGAGGTGCGTAATGATCCTGCCGTGGTTCGCAATTTCGGTCAGATCATGGTGGAGTTCTCCAAGATAGTCCCGGATGGTGTGGTTTGCTTTTTCCCAAGTTATCTTTATATGGAGCAAATTGTGTCTATGTGGAATGATATGGTAAGACACTATGAGCAGGATTATGTGGATTTGGTCTCACAGTGAGATTTAGGGCATCTTGAACGAAGCTTGGAAACACAAATTGATCTTTGTGGAGACACCTGATGCAGCAGAAACATCTTTAGCGTTGTCCAATTATCGCAAGGTATATATATAGTGACAATGCAGTGTGCAAAATGCTGTGGCTAATATCTCGAGTAGGCATGTGATAATGGACGTGGAGCAATCTTACTTTCTGTGGCTCGAGGAAAAGTCTCTGAAGGCATTGATTTTGATCACAATTATGGTCGAGCGGTTCTTATGTTTGGTATCCCATATCAGTATACGGAGTCAAGAATCTTAAAGGTGAGTGTGTGGTGGTGTGTAATTCGAACCACAACGTGTACTCATATGAATACACAGGCAAGATTGGAGTATCTCCGTGACAATCATCATATCCGTGAAAACGATTTCCTTACTTTTGATGCAATGAGACATGCGGCACAATGTGTTGGAAGAGTCTTACGTGGTAAAACCGATTATGGATTGATGGTATTTGCTGATAAGGTAAGAGAAGGACATGTCACTTTTTATTTGGGATCATGCTGACTTGGTGAAATAGCGATTTGCAAGAGCAGACAAACGGGCCAAACTTCCCAAATGGATCAATCAATACGTTACCGATGCATCCAGCAATCTATCTACGGACATGGCACTTGTCATTGCAAAGAAATTCCTCCGCTCCATGGCACAACCATTTGAAGTGAATCAAACAGGCGTATCTCTGTGGACGATTAAGGATATTGAAAATAGGCAAAAATCAGCAGCAGCGTAAATAAACAATGGATTTACCCTAATTTCATGCAGTCTTTGTCATAAGCGAGAAGCCGATATAATGGATGGCTGCTAGCTATCTTTGCTTTATCTATTGGCAATCACATGATCCCCACCCTTCCTTACACGTAGACAAAGATTGGATCAGTAATTGTATGATGCTATTGTAATAAAACACATTGATTTCGCGTTCATGGAAATGCTACAGGATCAGCATTGTAGTAAAAGAAAAGCAAATGGGCGAGTGGTTCATGCACCTTGAAAAGAATGAGGCAAGCTTGCGGGGATTAACCATATGTAAAATGAAGCGGGCGATTTATGCAAATTTGCAGGAGGGCACTGTTACTTTCTCTTTTTCGCGTTCATCATTTTCCCTTTCAACTTCAACGTAAACTTTCCTCACCTTCCACCTTCCAGTTGTTTTACAATCACTCACGACATTAGCGTGTCACTCATTACAGCAACATGACGACGCAGAGCGATGAATTGGTGACACCCAACAAACCCAAGCGTAACGGCAAAACCGATGAAATCGTGCTCGAGTGGTTAAAACAGCGAGGCAACTATGAACGATTCCTTATGGCTAGTGGTGTAGCCAAGCGCAAAGGTCGAACGAGTGAGTCAAAGCATGACGTGGCAGCTTCAGTCTGCACCTTGTTGGAAAATGCCGGTATACAAGGTTGTAACCCGCATGCTGTTACTGCCAAGCTGAATGTATGGATCAGACAATATAAGCGTGCACTGGCTATGGAAGCATCAGGCGGTAAGTTCGAATATGGATGGGATGGATCATTCACCATTGGCTGATCTTGAGAAATATGTAGCTTCAAGAAATCAGGTCAAACGTGCCTTCTGTTACTACTATGACTTGGTGGAACACCTTGAAGATGAAAGCTGTTTTGGTGAGCAAAGTCAAGGAGTGCATTCTATTCGTCCAAGCAAGCCGCCTAATAGCAACTATCGCCAACGACGCTGGCAACTTCCTATTGCAACGCTGCATGCTCCTCACTACCAAATGATGAATCAGTTACTGCAACGTCAGCAGCAAATGCTGGCTCAACAAACCCGTCGAGACCACCTTCAAGAACTCGAGCTGCAAGCAGCATTGATTGAACGTATGACTGAGGCAGGATTCACAAAAGATGAGATTGGAGAGCACTTTCGAAAGTTACAAGGCAACTACAGAAGATGTGGCATTGAGCCAAATACTTCCCGACTACATTTATGATGACTATCTTGGACCGCTTTTTGTGGAGAGCTTTGTAATTAGCCGCGATATTTAAGAGTATGCTCACCAACACCATCAGACACGTACCCTCTTGCACATTTGAACTTGTATAAAATATATCATCATTTTGCTTACCATCATTGTACCATTGGGTGTGGTTCATTTGCCCCATCTATAAAAGTAATCCAATCATGAGAACTATCGAATACGATGCCCATTTAATATCGATGTTGATAAGAAGTGATCCAATCTCGCTTCCCGGACTTCAAACTTATATTCCTCCTTTCAATCTTATTATAAACCAAACAAATGATCCAGATCTTGCACATGTGAGCTGATGGTATGATACTTTAATCATTATGTTGAATCCAATTTACATTCAATAACCGTCGAATAATAGGCATGATAGTGTGGGTGTCTATAAAGTAAATCTGATAAAGGAGCAGCATTGGAGATTGAATAAGGTACGGGTGAATGACATAGAGTAAACAGGGATCATTGTGTCATTGTGTTCTTGGTTGCTGCGGTCATAATCATCCTTCATCCATGGCTGTAAGTCCCCTTTCGTTAATGCCATTCCAATCCATCATCATCCTCAGCCGTATCCACGTGACATGTTCCATCTTTCGTGTTGACAACGCGACAAGTAACCAAGCAACGTTCCAAGATTCACCATCAGTGCACTTGATTGCATCCCTCCATCCATAGCCATTGCAAATCCAATAAGAAAGAGCCATCATGTGATCGCTGTATGCTTCCTTTTCCATCCAGCTGTGGGTCTAACTCTTGCTCGGTCAACGCCACCGGTTGAAGATTGCTTGTTTGCTGTGTAATTGATGGTTGGTATGGTGTAATCTCAAACTAGACATCACGTTCTAAATGGGCCAAGAGAGCCAAGCCGATCAATATATCCAATCCCTTTCATTCCATGTACCCATATCCATATCCATACCCACATCCATCATAGGCATTCGTATGTATTGAAGCGCGTTGCTACACGTAAATAAACCTGCTCATGTGTAATGGCTATCTGTTGTTCACGTAGCAAAGGCTGTAAGGCCAAGTCGCTGCAAGTAAAGAACGCTGTTGGAGGCGATGGAATAAAGATCTCGCTAATAGCAGCTGCTGCCATGGACGCTGTTACGATTGGTTTTGGCAAGGCAAGGTGTAGTGTGAAGGAACGCTGGTGCTGTAATAGATTGCGTACACGCCTTGGACCTGTCATTCGGTCAAAGTCTTCCGGATCACGACCATTGTAGGATTGACATGATGGGTAGAAGTAGAGCAACCATATAACAAATGGTTGGTTGTGCTGAATGGTGCAGCAGTTGTCAATGGGGAGATCGCCAATGTAGGAGAGCGAGAAGCGAGGAGGAACTTTTCCAAGAGCCGGCCCTCTTTAAAACATTTACTGGATCTTAACTTGAGCCCTTCTAGTCAATAGTATGTAGCCAGGCATCCTAGTCAAAATCTTTTATTGAATCGTAGTCCCTCCAACTATCTGAAGCCTACATAGTCATATAACATGAGTCATCCAGTACGCTCTTCTGACCAATAATTGATACTTGATAACCTACATTTTCATAAAGCTTGGGTTGCTGGGAATCATTTCAAAGTCAACGTTGAATAGGCAAGAATGCTCATTATGGAAGAAACGATGTCTCAAGAATATAGCATGTGATAGCTTTATTGAGTGAATGATAGCATTGGTGTCGATTGATATAATAAGGTGAGGAGGGAGTGGGAAGGGTGAGCTGATGATTGTAGAGTAATATAGATTTTATATACTTGAGCTAAGGGTTGTGTAAGCTGGTCTAAGACCTTAGTCATAGTACTTACTAGAATGTAGTTACATCTAAGTATCTGAAGTCCAAGATACTTATATGACTTGATCATCCATCCCCGATCTCCAATCCTCCGACGACAAATTGATCATTCATCTTTCTTCCAACTCTAAATTATACAAGATTGACCTCCCATAATCCTATATAACTCTCACCATTGTAATCTACGTTTACTCCGCTGCGTTGTGATGCAAATTTCATCTCAATTGGACCACTTTTTGCTTTAACTCACCTTCCTTTTTTGGAAATTGACTCGCTCATGTTGCACAAAACGAATCAAAAAGCAAGGGGATGTAGCTCAAATGGTAGAGCGCTCGCTTAGCATGCGAGAGGTACCGCGATCGATGCGCGGCTTCTCCATTCCAAATCATCATCTGATCGATTGATCCAATACAGGATCATTCGATTCGATCTTTTGTTTTTTGTGGATCAAAAATCACGTGATCTAATGTCGTATAACCTTTTGCGTCGTCTGGCGGTATGGCACCGTAGCCAGGGATGTAAACACCTCTTTACAACTACCCGCTCAATATAGACAAGAACTATGATTCACCGGATCAAAAGCTAAAGATTTATTCTCGGCGTTGCAGCAGCCTTTTATAAAGGCTGCTCAGCACCGCAGCATGTGCAACATTACAAATCTAAAATATCATCCGACACTAAGATTTTTTTGGGATGTGTATTATATTTTAGTATCGAGAATAGCACACAAGCGAAATAAAGGAAGTACCAGACGATTTGATGACGTTTATTCATATGTTTAGGAATGGATAATTGTGTATGAGAGTAAGGTCAAAATCAGTATCTGCGAAAAGAAAGTGTCCTGGAATCGAACGTTTTATGTCATTGTCGATGCTCTTTTATCCAGTTGGCAGGCCAATGGCTTGAAAGTAATGGAGTGAGTTATCTTTACCATAGCGCTTATATATGACATATAGACGTGTACATGAAATGAGGTAAAGGCAGTACTAAGTATATGATGTGCAACTACTACGTACGTTATTATGATTGCTTGAGGATCATGTTATAAACGACATGGAGTTTACCATCGACTAATGATAATAAACCATTTGTATTGTATTGACAAAACATCAACCCTACACGATCTAATCATGTTATACCATCGACTACAGGCTTTGTTTCAAGAAATGATGAATCAATCGCAGTTTTCTCTTTCTTTTCACAGCATTTAGAAGTGGGCATACTTCTATAATACTGCATAATTCTTCCTATAATATAATGCACCAATGCCTACACACGACGAGATCCAACTCAGGAAGAAGGGAGGTCTCTTACACTATAGAAGCTTAGACATGGTAGGTAACACAATGTCGAATTCGTTGAGGTAACCTATTAATCCAACATCATTTACAAGCGATGGGCTGGGGATGATAATGCATCGCTCTAATGGGAGATACATCAATTGGGAAGTTTCTATCCTTTGCGTGTGCATCCATGCAAAGGTCAATGGATGGGCATGTGGTGGCGAATTATATCCATGGCGTGCCAAAATATGCCGCTGGATGGAAGGATGATGGTTGTTACTGCCATGCAGCATTGAATTCCCCTCAAGCGTTCAGGATGAGAGTATCATGCATAATGGTCAAGCTGACAATCGATGCATAAAAATGACTCTTTTTCCAATCATCGTATATATCCAGTTCCCTTATATCCCATCTACCGAAGCAATATTCATATCCATATCCATAAGATTTCGTATGTATTAAAAGGAAGTTATTACACGTAAATAAAGCTGCTTCTATATAAGAACTATCTGCTGCTGTCCACATAAAAAGGCTGTAGACAACTTGCTGCAAGTAACTTGATACAATGGAGTAAAGACCCTTGCTAATGGCAACTGCTGGAATGAACGCTGCTACGCTGGTTACTGTAGAGTAATGCACGAGAGAAGGTGAGGTACCAAGAAACGCTAGTGTTGACGTGGGGCGCACACGCCATGAACTTGCCATTCGGTCAAAGACAATCGAATCAAGAGAGTTGTAGGATTGACATCATGGGTTGAAGCAGAGCAATCATTCGCAGGTTGTAGTTGTATACTTGAATGGGCCAACAGTTGAGAATGGAAGGCTGCAATGTGGACGAGAGGATAAGCGGCGAGTGGAAGAGCTGGGAATTTAAGTAGATTGATCCATCTCCTTGTTTCCATGTTGCTCAGTCAAATCCCCTCGGATCAAGAAAGTTGAAGGATGGAGATGATGGGCTGGAGCAGCACAATCGTTCACATGCATTGGGTTGGGCAACAATGGAGAATGGGAAGAATGGGCTATCAAGTGGCAGTTTACAAATAACTTACCAATTTGATTCTTCTGATATTGGATGATGTTTCTGTGTTTGAGCGTTTTTCACTCAAATCTCACCGGATCAAGAAAGTTGAAGGATGGGCATGCTGGGCTGGAGCAGCACAATCGTTCGTATGCATTGGATTGGACAACAATGGAGAATGGGAGGACTAAGGTTATTAGCTATCATTTTGAACTATTCCTAAATAGTGTACAAGAATCATGCATCGCCTGTGCTGAATGACTCAAGTTACACAAACACGCCCTCTGCATCTTTTGCTCTATTATAGTCATACTACTTTACATTAAACAAAGACCACTTCTCATATAGCATCACGCTTACAAACATAAAGGTGCCTGTATCTCCAAACTTTACAATCAAACGTGGGGTCTTTAATCGAACAGTGTTGCTCGTTGGGTTCAAAGGAATCTTGTGTCAAAGTATGAAGTTCATCGTGGGCGATCCCAGATTTCGCAATGTCGCTACCAGCCAAACTGGATCCGGGGGTCGACCTCTTCGACGACGACGACCAAAAAATATTTTTTGGGCTGTTTGCGACATTGAACGCGAAACTTTCACACAAGGTGCAGTTGGCCAAGCCGAGCACATTGCTCTATTCAAAACCCCACGTTTCATTGTAAAGTTTGGAGTTACAGGCACCTTTATGTTTGTAAGCGTGATGCTATATGTAAAGTGGTCTTTGTTTAATGTAAAGTAGCTTTTTTTTTTTTGTATGCTAATGGGTTTTTATTTAGGGGATATCTTACCCCAAAATAAATTCTACTGTATCCAACTGAATCGGGGGGACAAGGGTGGGATGTCTAGCAATGAGTGAATCAAGGTATTCATATGCCGAGTAGTGATTCCAAGGAATCTCTTGTAGAAGACATTGCCAATGCATAGCCCAAATGGTTTGGAGGATAAGGCCTAACCGGTCTTGGTAAACAAAGCAAAAGCTGGTTGGTTGTTGTGGTTGTAAGAGGATAGCGTGCCATGCCATCTCGGGTGTAACGTGTGAGGGAGCTTGGATGAGTACCAAGGCATCAATCCAGAATACTCGTTTGAAGGGACAGTCCAAAAACATATGGCGAGAGGTTTCCACTTCACCAAAGCAAAGCTGACAAATCGGGGTGGGATGTTTCACTGGCATGAGTCGATGAAGGTGTTGAGTTGTCGATAGATGATGGTGGAGAATACGCCACCAAATGGTACGAGACCCATGTGGCATTCGTAGCTTCCAAAAACGTTTCCAGTGGTAAGGTGCAATAGTCGTTTCAATGGTGGTAGTGGATGTTTTGGATCGCCAATAAGCTCTGAGTTGTCCCGGTCCAACTTTGGTGACAGCAATAGCAGAGGTGGTTGTTGTGGAACGTGAAGCGGGATATTCCTTGGATGGTAGACACCATGAGTTCAAATCGGGTAATGGTGGATTGGAGCTAAGTGGGTTGTCGGCAGTGGTGTGGGTTTGTAGTGTTGGATGTAACGTCATGGTACCTTGTTCAACGGCTTCGAGAACACGTGCCATTGCTTGTCGAATGCGTGTAGCATATTTGATGGTCAGCTTGCGGTCACGGTTTATCCATCGGTAAACGTTTGAAACGAGGATTTTGAGTGTGGGGAGTGGGGTGGTGGATTCAGGGAGAGCAAGGGTGAGGTTGCGGAAGGGGATGTTGAGAAAATCATGTAAGGAGAGCTTGTCAATAGGAAATTCAGGTAATCTAGCTGACAATTGAAGGAGGTGTTGGATATGGGGGAAATCGGAACATAAACGAATTAATGGGGGGGAGGGAAGAAAAAGTGTGTAGATGCATGGTTGACCAGTATACAAATGGAAGAGATGGGCGAGGAATGAGGAGATAAATGGGGGATGGGGATTGGAAGGCGAATGGTGTAAGACTCGTTGAAGATATACATGATGAAGTGCGAGATGTTGATCCTGAATATCCACCAGGCCCAAACCACCTTGTGAGCGTGGTAAACAACAAGTTGACCAACTCGGATATGGAAAAAAATTGCACACATACTTACGAATCAGTGTTTGACACTTCTGAATCCATGGTTTAGGGACGACACAAACCCGTAGTACATGCCACAGCCGAGATAAAAGCAGGGAGTTAGCCACCGTAGCTTTCCCAAGAATTGAGAGCGTACGTTGTTGTAGTAGGTGTACGTGAGTCTCAAGCTTGGTGTAAAGGCTGCTCAAAAAGCTATCCAAATGTTGATCATGGTGATAGAGGGGGTATCCCAGGTATGTCAAAGCCGTTGGAGAAGTACGATCATGCCATTGGGCATTAATCGTGTGTAACATGTGTTGCCATGAGGGATTAGGTTCACCTGAAAGTGGGAAAACCACGGTCTTGTTGAGGTTAACTTTGCCATTGGACGCCAATTTGTATGTCGTAAGATGTTGTAATAGATATTGCCATTCGGTGGGTGTACGAAGGAATACCAACAAGTCATCAGCATACGCCAATACTTTGATTGGTGGAATGTGTGGTGTATACAAGTTAGTACGAAAATGGATACGGTGATTCCATTTGGTCATGCTTGGATTAGTCAAAGGTGATCCTAATAATAAGGGGTCGGACATAAGGGTGCGGATAAGGGGTTCAAAGGCAAGGTTAAATAGAAGGGGAGAGATAGGATCACCTTGACGTAATCCACGAAGTTGAGACACGGGAGAAGATAGCCATCCATTAATGGATAGGGAGATAGAGGTGGAGAAGAAGAGGTGGAGGAGGGAATCAATGAATTGAGTAGGGAATCCAAACCTTGTCATTACCTGCCGAAGATAATCCGAATGTACTCTGTCATAAGCTTTTTCTTGGTCAAGTAACACACCCACTGATGGAGATGATGGAGAGAAACGCCGAACATGATGCATGAGGTTTTGTACCACCCAACCATTGTCTGAGATAAGTCGTTTGGCCAAAAAGCCAGTCTGAAAAGGGTTGATTAAGCGATGCATGATGGGTTGTAACCGGTTCGCCAACAATTTGGTAAATAGTTTCGCATCCGAATTAATCAATGACAATGGGCGCCAGTTGGCCAAAAGACGTGGGTCTCCTTTCTTAAACAACAAAACCATGCGAGTTGACAACCACGAACGAGGATACAAGTTGTGAAGAAGTGCTTGATTCATCACTAAGAGTAGCAGCTGGATCACCGGTTCCCACGTTTGCATGTGTTTGAGTAATTCAAAAGGTAAACCATCCATCCCAGGGCTTTTACCCAAAGGTGCGTGTTCAATGGCTCGAACAAGCTCGTCCCAAGAAAATGGTCGCATGAGATTGTCTCCTTGTGTTGCTGTCACTTGCACTGAGGAAGGAATAGAAGATAACATCTTATCAACAGCGGCCTGGTCAATCTCGGTAGGGGTATAAAGATCCTTGTAATAGTGACGAGCATGTTGCATTATCCCACCCATGGTGGTGAAAAGTTCACCGGTGTGTGGGTCACGGAGATGGTGGATGGTGGTGGCGGCCTGTCGTTGTTTCAACACTTTGAAAAAGTACTTGTTGTTTCGTTCCCCTTCCTCGTGCCATCGGGTTGCTGTTCGTAACAACAATTGTTTCGTAACACGTTCTTGAATGTTGGCAATTTCTTTTTCAAGAGGTGGCAGTCGTGGGTCTCGAGTACCATGTTGTTGTATGATAACATGTCGACGACGTTGTAAAGTACGAAAGTGTTGTTTGGTGGTATGGCGGTGGCGGAAGCTGTAATCAATAGCTGTTTCCTTTAAAACCGCTTTGAGGTTGTCCCAGCATGCTTGTGGATCCATTTCAATGAGCTCATCATCCAATTGTGTAAAGTACTCCTTCACTGTATCCTGTAACAATAGATCAAATGGAGGTTGGCCCAACAGCAGTGGGTTAAAACGCCAACAGCCAGGGCCGGTGTCCATGCTGTGTATTCGAAAATCCACTGTCAGCATCTCATGGTCAGTCCAAGCACGTGACATGTGCCATTGCTGAGCATTAGAAATCATGGAGTGGAGGTGATGGGTGCAAAAGACGTAGTCCACAGTGGTATGAAGATTGCCCCGATGGTATGTAGGTGCTGCCGTAGGAGGAGAAAGCATACCATTGATCTCTGGATACATGCAATTGTGAAAGTGCTCCAACAGAAATTGGCCCCATGGTCTGAGTCTTGAATGCAACTTGGTGTGAAGATGGGTGTTGAAATCGCCTATGACAAAGCACGGTTCGGAAAGATCTGTAAAACAGGGTAAATCAAGGAGGGAGGAGAAAAACTCTGGTCGTCGATCCCTTTCAGCGAATGCATAAAGGACCACAATACGACACAAAGCCCCATGTGACGTACAAATGGTGGATACAATACAACGTTGGTCAAGTGTCACATAGGTATTGGAAAGTGTGAAGGAGGGGTTGAGGCAAATAAGGGCACAATGTTTAGTGAAGCAAGAAGAGGAATTGGGAAAAAGGCGGTGTAAGTGAGAGATGTCTTGGTTAGTAAGTGTTGGAGCATGCGTTTGGGATACTTCCTGTAGAGCGAGTAAATCAATGTTGAGATGCTGTGATCGTAGGTGTCGAACAAATTGAGATTGTGCCTCTTTGAATAGCGAGCGAACATTCAAAGAGGCGAGTCGTGCTGTATTATTATTTATCATATTATTGGTGATGCTGTGGGTCAGGTGATTCCCCAGCGGATTGTTGTAAACGTTGTTGGCTCATGTTGCGTGTGACACGTGTGCTGGATGCTGTATCAAGTTTTGGTTTCTTAGGTGTTGGCGTGTGCTGATGCTGATCGTGGTCGATAATAGGGTCGTTGTTGTCATTCATTCTATGGTCGTTGTCATGTTGAGGTGTGGTGTCAATGATCATTCGATTGTCGGCGTTGTCGGTAGTTGGATTGCTAGAGTCTTTGGTGACATTGGTGCTCTTCTTATGTTGATCTTCAACATCGGGTTGAGAAGCTGTATCAGTATGCTGATCATTGGTTGAATTGGATCTATTATCATCGATGATGGATGAAGGTGCTGTAGTAGTCATCTCCGAATCATGATCATCATCTACAGCTGACGCTGTGGTTGGGTACGTGTCAAGAAGCTGAGAATCGGTCAATGAATCCACCATGGCAGCTTGGCGTTCACGGTATACAACAGGACAATGTCGACGAAAATGGCCTTTTTGGTGGCAGTGGAAGCAAGTGAGTTCTTGAAGTTTGGGGCATTCCATCTTGCGATGACCTTGAGTGTTGCAATAACGGCAAAGAGGAGGTGCGTTTTTCCATGAGGCAGGGAACACATCATCCCAAACCTCAATGGGGATAAGGCGGGTGAGTGGTCTATAGTAGGGCTTATCATCCGACAACATGGCACCCGAAGGTGTGGATGTGTCCAAAATGACGGTAGCCTCTCCTTCGAAGGTTTCAGATTCAGGTTCAACGTATAGGCGGATTTGGCAGACACGACCATAGGCACTCATGGCGTTTTTCAATACTTGCTCGATGACATCTTGTGCAAGAAATGGTAGGTGAGAAAAGTTGACCTTGGTAATTTCTGCATCAGCTGACAATGCACGTGTAGCACGATAAGTGACGCCATCATAGGTGACACCATCCGTTAAAGCTTTGTCTCTTGCGTTATCGTCTTCGAAACGTGTCTCAATTAACAATGAACGTGGGTTGCGTGAACGTGAGATGGTTCTTGCTCCGAGGATAGTGCCTAGTTGTTTGATCGTCTGATAGGCGATAGCCTTAGATGGGAGGTTGGTGCCAAAGTCGAAGATTACGGCATTAGGATTCAAAGCTCTAGTGAGGATTGTTTCTGCCTGACGCGCACGTCGAGCCTCTTCATAACCTTGCTCTTCAAAGAGAGTGATGCTTTTATTGCGGACAACATTGGCCCAAGACCTGCGTCCTGGGGGAAGTTGACCTGTTGCCATGGTAAGGGTGTTGGTGTAGGGTTGAGTGAAATGTGATTGGTCCGAATCCGAAAAAGTGAAATTTAGCGGGAAGACCCTTAATGTAAAGTAGCTAGACCCTGGCAGAGCAAAAGATGCAGAGGGTCGTGTTGTGTAACACAGCTACGTTTGCATGAATGAAAGGGTCAATGTATATTACTTTATGGATCATCTGGGAACAGGCATGTATTGCTAGCTAACGGCCACTTTTATTCATTCATCATTGTTGCGAGATCCACTGTATGGGAACGATGCCCCTGCTCCAGACATTCATTTCCATGATTAAAATAGGTTGATCCGAGCTGATTTGACTGAGCTGTGGTCAAAGAGAGATTACATCACTCTGGACATAAAGCACGCTCGATGTAGCTCAACCGATGTAATCTTGTGTGAGCGTAACTCAACCAAATCAGCTCGGATCAACCTACTTTAATCATGGAAATGAATGTCTAGAGCAGGAGCATCGTCCACCTACAATAGAATGCACAAAAGTTGGGAATGGACAAAAGTGGCTATTAGCTGCCAATGTATGACATAAAAGTGAGGGTTGCGTATCGTTCATGCATTGTCCCTGAAGTCCTGACTTTTTAGCTGAGTTACCCAAAGAGGTCCTTCTGCATCTTTGGCTCTCCAGGGTCTAGCTACTTGGCAATGAACAAAGACCACTTCTCATATAGCATCACGCTTACAAACATAAAGGTGCCTGTATCTCCAAACTTTACAATGAAACGTGGGGTTTTTATTAGAGCAATGTGCTCGGCTTGGCCAACTGCACCTTGTGTGAAAGTTTCACGATCAAGCTTGCCAATCCCAGATTTCGCAATGTCGCCACCAGCCAAACTGGATCTGGGGGTCGACCTCTTCGACGACGACGACCAAAAAATATTTTTTGGGCTAGTTGCGACATTGAACGTGAAACTTTCACAAAAGGTGCTGTTGGCCAAGCCGAGCACATTGCTCTATTCAAAACCCCGCGTTTCATTGTAGGATCTTGAGATATGGGCGTCTTTATGTTTGTAAGCGTGATGCGATATGTAGAGTGGTCATCGTTCAATGTCAAGTCGCTGGACCCTGGCAGAGCAAAAGACGCAGAGGGACCTCTTTGTGTAACTCAGCTACTTTGCATGACTAGAAGGATGGAAGAATGATACTGTATACTATTGACAATATCCCATACATTGCGAGCTAACAGCCATTTCCTCACAATCAGCAATGTTGCCCATTCTATGACAGTGGAACGATGCTCCTGCTTCAGACATTCATTTCCATGGTTGGATTATGTTGATCCGAGTTGATTTGGCTGAGTTACGCTCATACAAGGTTACTTCAGTTGAGCAACATAGAGCATGGTTAGATGTGTGGATTGATGTAAACCCTCTTTGGCTGTATCTCGGTCAAATCAACTCGGATCAACATAATCCAATCATGGAAATGAATGTCTGAAGCAGGAGAATCGCTCACATGTCATAAAGTGGACAACAGTGGCTATTGTGAAGAAATGGCTGTTAGCTCGCAATGTACGGGCTTTTGTCAACAGTATACAGTATCATCCTTCCATCCTTCCAGTCATGCAAAGTAGCTGAGTTACACAAAGAGGTCCCTCTGCGTCTTTTGCTCTGCCAGGGTCCAGCGACTTGACATTGAACGAAGACCACTCTTCATATAGCATCATGCTTACAGTATAGTAAAAACATAAAGACGCCTGCATCTCCAAACTTTACAATGAAACGTGGGGTTTTGAATAGAGCAATGTGCTCGGCTTGGCCAACTGCGCCTTGTGTGAAAGTTTCACGATCAAGCTTGCCAATCCCAGATTTCGCAATGTCGCCAGCAGCCAAACTGGATCCGGTGGTCGACCTCTTCGACGACGACGACCAAAAAATATTTTTTGGGCTGTTTGCGACATTGAGCGTGAAACTTTCACACAAGGTGCTGTTGGCCAAGCCGAGCACATTGCTCTAATAAAAACCCCACGTTTCATTGTAAAGTTTGGAGATACAGGCACGTTTATGTTTTACCTGTGATATTATGGATATTGAATAATAAAAGGATGAATGTTTTCCCTTAAGGAATACATGAGAATGACCTAGAAGTGATTGAAACCGATTAAGTAACTAAAGGAACCACCTCGAATCCAGTGAAACATCCGACTAGCGTAGCTGTCATATAACCATTGGTTCTTGTCATGGATCCTTCTTGAAGATTAGTCATACCAAAGATCTCGTAAAACTATAAATAAGGATAGAGCGATAAGAATAAAGAGGAACGATCTTTCAGTCTCAACGTACTTTTCATTGTTATCCATTTTCTATTACCAAACATCACATTACCTATACTGTAAGCGTGATGGAGTTGCTTTTTCCTAGTGGATGGTGTCGGCTGCATTAACGGAAAGATGAAGAGCTGAGTCAAACGGCACGTGGTGGTCACACAGACACGTCCTTGACAGGTTGCTACATAAATGGATGATGACGATGATTGCCTTTTGTGAAGGTACGTAAGTAAAACAGCATCCAATAATGAAGGTGTGTCAAGGTATGCATCACATTTGCATGTAAAAGAAAGTCGAGCTGCATAAACCAATTTGTATATGTAAAAACATACGTATACATATTGAATGGGTCACTCATCCTGAAACTCAATGGAGAATCTCTTCACTTTTTCTCTTCTCAAGCTCATCCCACTTCCCACTCCTCCTTATTGTATCACAAAAGCCATGTACTTCTTGCATGACCGATAACCGGACCACCTTTATTATTCCATCTTCGAAGCAATAGTATGTAATCCACAAACTAGCAACCTCCAACAAGCGTGTAATAAATAAACAATGCTTTATTTCATCTAGCTATCTTGCTACTGTACATTGCCACCACCATCCTCGTACTCGTCCTCCGTCATCATTCCTACTCGTACTCGTCACCAGTCATCAATCTCATCCATCACACCAAGCATCCAAAAATACACAAGTTGAAGAGAATGGGATCTTGCAGGCTCCCTTTTGAATCTCGTAGTCATCATCATTGTCATTGTTGTAGATGGGGTGGGTGATCATCGTAACGTCATTGTGGTGAATGTGGTAATCATCGTAATCGTCGTCTCTACAAATAAGAAAGCAGCCAAATTAGACCCTCTGATACCGGGAATGATGACGATTTGGTATACCGTTAGGCGATCCTCTCTAAGGAAGAAAGCAAATCAGAAGGAATTCACAAACCAAATCACCCACCATACGAGCAACGTCGGGCGATCCCTTGTTCTTGAGAAAGCACTGCACGAATCACGCAAGGCCAGTTCGATCCATGGCAAGGAAGGACATCACTTTCGTAGAGTCCAGGCTCATAGGTGTCCTCATTCATCGTCTCCAAAGAAAGAATGATCCCCAATCCTTCCAATCATTTCCCACCTCATGAAAAGAAATCCTCAAGGGAAAGAACGAGCCTATCACGAGAAGAGCGTGTTGGTTGGCACTGATGTCAAGCTGTAGCAAATCCCCTTTTACCTCAACACGGTGACCATGCTCTTCCAAAAACCCATCGTCATCGACCCATCAACTCAACGCAGGCCTGTAGAGCACTGGAAGCGTTCCAAGAAGCTTTTCCAGCACACTTGGCTAGTGCAGAGCGACGCAGCGGCCACTTGATACAGGCTGGGACTTGAACCCAAAGAGATGATGATGATGCCCCCAAGTTGCATTGCCTGACCAAAGAAACCTATTCAATTCATTATTAGCACACACATACAATAAACACCCTTTTCATTGTATTTGCCTTTTCCATATACACAAAGACCCTTTGTTGTTGGTTACTGGAAACCGAAAACCATGGTGTAGTAGTGTAGTTGCACCGAAACCAAGCGCAAACCAGCCAACGTCTTGAAACCAAACTTGCCCTCTATACAAGCTGACGCGTCAATGGAACCAATTCACTGCAACATTGGGCCAAGTGTAGAGCGGGAATAGCAACGAGCAAAAGGAAGCAACAATATCGCCATGGCAACCACCAACCACCAACCACGCTCATTCCTCAGCACTTGGACACACTCACTCTCCCTGACAATGCATGTTCAGAACTATATTAATACCTCACAGCCAACAAGGGCACTCTTTTATAATACATTACCTTGATTGGAATGTCGAGAATGGGGTAAAAGCAGAGGAGGGAGAAAAGAGAAGAGAAAACGTTGTCTCAAGTCGTGGAGCTACCGTCCCCAAGTTTAAATTCTCTACTGCTATTACACTGAGGCCACTCAATTACCCTATACACACCATCCACCCAAACACACAACTCGCCCATCATCATTAGCACCCTCACGATAGACAATAGGCACGCGTAAATAAAATAAATGATCCTCACGTATAGCAAAAGGGTGCGTGCCATTTGACACTTTACATGATAACGATGATCCAACAACAGCCATTACCTTACTACCAAGGTTAGCTCGAATCATGAAAGTTAAATGATGGGAATGATGGGCTGGAGCAAAACGGGAATGGGCTGCTAGCTGACAGTTTACGAATTTGTATCACCTGCCCTAATTTGGCCAATGTATGCATCGACAACATTGCGCCCAAGCACTTTATCAGCTCATGCATCAATTTATCAATGCATCATCCCCAACAAGCACAAGTGCCCACGCCGACCACGTACAATAAAAGGATGTTGTCGCCGCCCATCATACTCCCACACCTCTCTTTCCTCTGCCATACGTACTTCATTGATTGCTTACAAGGTCAAATTTCCAAGGTTTGTGTGTGTCCCATTTCTTGCAAACTTTGTGAAGAAGCTCTGATCCTTGTGTTCTTTCGTAGTACTTCTTTGTATTGTAGCCGTCATTGTGATATTGTATTCTTGTAACGAGGTAAGGCCAGGTCATGTTGCTTCATGTGTCACACTACTCATACACGCTACATTATTACTTTCGATATAGCTATCTCCCATGATGCATCCTCGGTGTCATGGTCTACCTTGAGTGCTGTAATCGGCATGGTGCATTTCCGATGGTGGCAGAAAGGGAACCACCGCCACTCAAAGGGTCGTGGTGATTTAACGCCTTTCCCGGTATTATATATAAGCTTTGACTATCTGTCCAAGCGACCAAGATAATCCAATCTTCAAGCTGATAAGTAAGAACGATAACAAAGATGGCATTCTACACGCTTTGTTCACCTCTGTATAAATAGCTCTTTGCAAGATCCATACCGTCCTGAAAAGTAATGTCATTTTCACCGATCAAATGCACATGACAATCTTAAAGGCACAACGATCGATCAATCAAGTCGCTTATTCATGTACTCATGTATTTCCCCCATTACATGTAACAAACAAGAAGATGAACCATCAATGTATATGATATCATTGCAGCCTCTAACAAAGTGCCCATACTCATTGTTGAGATATGCACCGAGATTACATAGATGCATTAATAAAAGTGACTTTCACTACGTTGTCGACAAGACGCTTTATATAAAAATCGAACCATGTTGCCAACTACACCCACCATCCACCACCCCTATACGCTAACCTTCGAAGATGATCATTGCTTCGCGTCCATGATGAATCATCTTCATTTTACGATGCATCCTTTTGTGTTTTCAGCAAGCAAAATATGTCTTGGATCGTGATTTCTGCAAGGCATAGGATACTAAGAACATGCCAGGTGTGATCACATGTGTGCGGCATATGCTGTAAATCACGTGGTGGAAAAAGAAGCTGCATAATCCATACATTTTAGGCAACGACAACGATATTACTTTTTAATGTGTGTTATCGACACTAGCTAGCTGAAAGGTTCGATCCACATATAATACATTTCACACACTGGGATAGGATAGTGTCTGCAAGTTTACAGCCTGTTGATTTCATACTTTTAGCGCCGCAATGTACGCATAGTTGTGTGTCAAGGGTGGCCAAAGCTTTGCCTGTGATACTACAAGATTCTGAAGACAAAAACAAAAGTAAATATACGAAAGGTAACATGCCATAGTAAAAAGTAACTTACCCCATGTATGGCTTGAGCTGCAAATCAGTAACCTGTTATCCACTGTGGAGAGTAGGTTTGGGCATGCTGGACACTTTTCACGAGGTATTTTGGGTACTGGTTCTTGTTTTTCAAGATGCTGCTTGGCTCGTGAGACCTCTTCCGCAAAGGATTCACTTTGTGCTGATTGACAAGATGATAGCTTCGTGCAGACTTTGATCACCGTATTGACGGCAAAATCAAAAGTAACAGGTTGGTCAAGTACCCTATCGCACAAAAGGAGCACAACCGCCAAATCCCTCTCTACATTTTAAAATGGTTAATCTTTGTATTGAACAACACCCAGCATTGCTTACCTGCAGCATTCTCAAGTGCATCATCCGGAAGCGTAAGAATGTAATTCAAGCAAACATCCGCAAAATGAACGGCCAGATACATGTGCGCCATGTCCTCGAGAGATTGAAGCGTGAATTGTGTACTCTCTATGAGCTTGTATCGCTTTACAAAGGACATGAGGTTAATCCCTGTTGCTCCAACAATCCCTTTGTGTGTGTGTGCGTTACCTTGAGCTCAATTCCTGTGCGTATCAATGCCCTTGCTGCTGTAGCACGTGAATCGCAATACAAGTGCTGTTTGAATGATTGGGTACTAAAAAGAAGAAGGTCAAAGCATGCTCTTTGCTGATCCTCTAATCGATAGCTGAATTATTACCTTTGCGCTGCGCCATCCGTTATCATAGTTTCCATGGTTTTCAACCACTTGGCAATGCCATTGTTCTCTTCCTCCTCATCATCTTGAGTCAAGTACTCGAGCGGTTCATGAAGAATACTCTTGAAAGGGCACGTGAAGACTATAACATGGGTCGTATAAGAACATCAATGATAAAGTTCGGTGGGGTGGATATAACATACAAAAGTATGGATTGGATAGTTGTGTCCTTAGCTTGTCCAAAAGATAGGCCTTACAAGAGTCGTCGTTTTGTCGCTGATGCGCCATAAACGCAGCCCAGACCTCATTAACATCGGAATCATAGTATGCGCCATCAACGTCTTCTTGAAAACTAGTAAAAGGGGTATGATGTTATTCTCCTTGACGTATAGTATCCTACTACAGCTGGCCAATACCCTACCCAAAAAGATAAACGGTATACAGGCCGATTGGAGAAATGCTGGTACCATGAAGCACAGGTCTTGCGTTATTGGCTGTCGATATTTGCTCTTGATCCATGCTCGCTTGTTCCTCATCCCATTGCTGCATAATCTTGGTGACGAGATTCGTGTTGATATCAGCCGTAGCGGCAACGTCTAGCTCCACATGGCCTTCTTCTACAGTAAGGACTAAGCCTTGACCTTCAGACGTGTATATCCGGATTCGTTTGCCATCTTCAGACCAGCTAGTCCCTATGTGTAAATTGTAAGACGATATATAGAGCATGGGATTATTCGCTAATACTCACCAACTACGCCTGTAACCGAATCCTGTAACCAATACTCCTTCCACGACGGCTCCAATGGTGTATTATCAAAGTCCATTTCCCCAATAAGAACACGCGTGTTTTTGAACAATGCGACCTTGACTCGATGATCATGTGCCTAGGACACGAAAAAGGACGTGAGCTCATTTTGCCAGCCTTGCTGATATAACTCATCCTCCTTACAGGATCCTGACACAGTGAAATGTTGTCAATTATTGCGTGATCCTCTTGAAACCAGGTCTCTTGTACTGTGGCGTCCATGGATACCAATATAGTTGCCCCCAATTGTTCATCGCTTCCAAGTTCAATCGTCACTGAAGATATGGTAGCTGCACCCGTACCGCTAGATGAGATGATATAGGATATAACTTGGTTGATGTTAATCTCCAATAGAGACTATACCAAGAAGCCTGCCGCCCCCCAAAAAAATCTTACATTTGCCATCGTGTTGTCTCCATGCTGTCCATTCCAATTCAGTTGTAAAACTATCGTGCGGTTGGATCGTAGCCTGATGTTCGAATCCTTTGGTTGAAGAATAGCTAGGGATCACTATAGAGTTAATGCGTCACAGCAATGATATAGAATTGTTTTCCCTTTTACCTCCATAAAGATATTTCTCCGCGCTTGTTGGCGAGTCCAAGGATGGCCAATGGTTGCATGATCGGGTCAAAAGCCAGCGTGGGAGACCATTTAGCAGCTATAGATGTGTGGTCAATGATGTCGTAAGGGCCATATCCTTCGACTAAATGTGCTACGTACCCAATGTGTGAAATGAATTTACTTGTTCAATTGTACGAAAGCGGCGTGTATTGTGTCCAAGGATCGATTGTGCAATGTTGTCAGTCATATCGATCATCTAATTTTCAATACATGATGAGAGGATCATTCAAGATCGTTGCCATGATATGAATATTACCGGTATCCAAGGTGCAGTTGATGTTGATCTTTCGTTTTTCGAGGGAGTGTAATGGATCACACGGTGCTTTGTGGTCACAGCTGTCAAGATACATCTATGAAGAAAAAAGGTGTCATTTACAAACAGGCCCATCCAATCCAAATGAACGTCTTACCCGCCCGAGCTAGTAAGTCCTGTCGATGACCATGTCGCTGATCGATATTGTTCAGCTATGAGGCGTGTGCTTTGTGCGGAAGGGCTGTGTACTACATTGTCTTTAATGCTGGTATTCAACAACGACGTTTCCCACTGTGTACCTTCTGTATCATTATATGGTGTGCACGGGATGTCTTTCAGTGGTCGAACACCAATACGTAGATAAGGATCTTCGTCTTGCGTGATATCAATAAGAGAAGGAACCTTTTGAGCGAAAGCAAAGCGGTAAGGTTGAGTGCTGTCATTGGGCATGCAGGAATCAACTTTGGACATTACCAAGATCTGCACAATAGTAGGGAGGCATACGAGAATTTGTTCGTCGTCATTCCATGAGACAGGGTGATTGCCTTGTGGTTTGGTGCCTAGAGGGATACCAGAGCGCGTCTCCATTTTTGGGTGTCGTGTAAGTGAGCAGAAGAAGCAAGGAAAAGGTTTTGTGTTCAGCTTCCGCAATATGTAACAATGCCCATTTCTGATCTTGTGCGATACCACGCATGAACACCAATGTACACAACACACCCCCATATGATGAAATGATCAATTGCATTGCTTTATACATGACCCCATTCTTGTGTTTAGACTTCAAGTAATGGCTCAACGGTGGATTGCAAAGCATCATTCACCAAAGTAACGAAGGCGGGGTTATAGTAAACTTCATTGATGGTAGATAGAAGGTTTATATGACATCAATGCATGAAATAAAGCTTTGCGATGCATACTACGTACATGTGCCTTTGTAATTTAGGGAATAGTTTATAATGCATAAAGTAATAATGGAATACATCTATGATCGCTTGCACCATTTGTATTTTCCGACCCACCACTTGCTCTTTTGTTCCTCAAAGACGGCAGCACAGCCCATGTAATAGGCACCTATCGCTGCTAAAAAGGCTGTAACACCTATAATGTTCAGGTTCAGTATGGCTGGATGATGCACTACCACTACTACCTTGCTCTTACCTGACACACGTAATACGGGTTGGACATTAGTCACGTAGTAAATAGCTGTCAAAAACAGGGTAATAAACACCCAAAACAAACACCACGTGAGAGTAAACGTGCCGTTTCTGATTTTGAGTGATATACACATAAGCATCAGTGTATAGAATGCCCACATGAAATGATAAATGGCGTTGGCTTGTGCAAGATCCCATTCCGTTTGGTAAACTTCAAGCAGTGGTTCAACCGTGGGTAACATCATCATGCCACTCCCTGCCCAAAACGCACCATAGGATACCAAGATGGTACCAGAAAATGTACCACCATAGAATAAATCCATAAAGCTATGCATGCATGAATGATGAGATGACTCAAATAAAAAGCTATAGTGTACACCTTTACCCAGCGATATATTGTGCAAGGCCACCAAAAAGCATAGCTGTGGGATAAATGATATGATTCGACTTGTGTGGTAAAAAGAGATTATAGACGCCAAGTAAAATGGTCACCGTTGCAAAAGACCAGAGACCTATTATCATACCAATACCATTGAGCCCACCACCCAAATGATGATGTTTATGTACATACCAAGTACACCAGGATTTCCCATGCTCAGTGGTCGACGATCACCTTGTGCAAGCACAGCTGGCGATGCTGCACGTGTCATGTTGAGATACTCTGCGGGAAGGTGGAATGAGCTGGCAACGCTGTGATGTGATGGGAATGTGTGTAGTGGTGGGGTGGAGCTGGATACGGCAAGTTTTCCGTTAGCATCTTCATGCGTGGTGGGTCGCACTGGCTGTGGACTTTGAAGATTGGATCCTCCATGTTGTTGTTCTTCGAGGCCATAATTTTGGCCTCCACGATTATGCATCCACGATTCCATTTGTTTAAAAAAGTGGGAAAAGAGTAATAAGAGGAGGCCATCGTTTTCTTTCCTATATTGAATGCTTATATCAAATAATATCCTCGTACATCGTATGCATTTGTTTGCTTCCCCAAGAAAGCGGAAGGAACATGGAGTAGTTTATTCACAGCAGCTAACATCTAATGTTTGCTATCTCGGTCAAACACAAATCACCCCGATAATAGGGGAAGCTTGGGCTCCTTACGTATGTCATGATCAAAGCTATCGATGCCTATGAATGCCTTTGGATTATTCGTTGTGCCATTGTCTTGTGCAGAGGGTTCATTGATGCACGTGATCACGACCCAGTGTCATTGCTCATTGTCGATGTTTGCAAGTGGCTAATTACGCTATCTTTTGCCATGCTCTAAACACATGTCTGTGATGATGGCTCCAAGCCATCTATTCGCCACCAACCATATGAAACAACAATGTGGGGTCATTGTCGTCCAAAGATCGTGAACCCAAAAAACCCTTCACTTGTAGGGGTGGTTGGGTGCATGTCGACAAGGGATTTTGTTCATTGCATCCCAGCCTGAAATCTATTATACTTGTTTTTTGTTCACGTACTTTTTCTTATCTATGAATCATGGAGGATAGAGAACGTGATCAGTCCTATTGTCTTCAATTAGACACAGAAATTGCTGCACAACGTGAGCCAGCCAAGCAACTCCCTGAAGGTGTTCGCTATGTGGCTGATACACGACGACAATCCATCAACCCTACCCAAACACACAATACGGATACCGAAGCCACACGAGGCAATGTGCGAAGTCGTGGCTACCTACCTATCGAGAATTATGGCATGATTGGCAATATGCGTACAGTGGCATTGTGCGGCACCGATGGCTCGATTGATTTTTGCTGTTACCCGAAATTCGACAGCCCTTCGATCTTTTGCCGGCTTTTAGACAAGAACAAAGGTGGTCATTTTTCGCTGCGGCCCAAAACGCATACCAGCAACAAGCAACAATATCTTCCTAATGGCAACATTCTCACCACGCGGTTTCTTTCGGATGATGGCGTGGCTCAAATAACTGATTACATGCATTTACCAGAGACATCTCAGCGTACTTCTACCAAACCCTTATTGCCATGGATCATTCGCACGGTCGAAGTGATTCGTGGTACCGTTTCTTTTGATCTCGAGTTGTATCCAGCTTTCAATTATGCCATGGATAAGCACACCACTGACATTGAAAAGCGGAGCGCCCATGAAGAGGAAGCATTACGATTGTATCCAGAAGATGAGATCCCCTACTATGTGGGTGCTGAACGTTTTGTCTTTCGCTCTAAAAACTTGACCATGGATTTTCGTTACCTCACAAAATGCGGTGATTATGAATGTCCCCTTATCCACATTCGCAAAGACGACGATCCTGAGCTCACAGGCCCTGGTATCAAGGGTGAATTTCAACTTCAAGAGACACAACAAGTTACTTTTGTGCTAAGACAAGAACCACCTTGTCGAAAGGTTCCCGAAAATGAGACCTACATTGCAGCCAAAGAACGTGTTGCCCAAGATCCACCCCTTACTGTCAGCTTGATTGATGCCCTCTTTCGCCAAACAGCCAACTATTGGCAAAAATGGATCAGTGGCAGTAGCTATCGTGGACGTTGGAGAGAACATGTCATGCGAAGTGCTCTCACTCTCAAGATGTTGACCTATGAACCGGTAGGGGTTTTCATTTTTAATCGATGATCTTTTAATAACATGATGTAGACAGGAGCGGTAGTCGCTGCACCCACATTCAGTCTTCCTGAAGGTACGTAAAAAGTCTCATGCCTTGAAACATAGACCATTCTACTTAAATGTTATTGATAGCCATTGGTGGTTCGCGTAATTGGGATTATCGATTTGTATGGATACGAGATGCATCTTTTACCATTTATGCATTTTTGCGACTGGGTCTCACTGAGGAAGCCGAAAAGTACATGAATTACATAGCTGACAGGTGCAAGGATTTGGTAATAGGCCTGCCATCAACCCACATCTATCGACCATGCTAACATGATGCAATTCGAATGTTGTATGTAGAATCCGGATGGGTCATTGAATATCATGTATAGGTAAACGGGATTCCAATGATGATGCAACCACTCTTTTATTAATACAACGTATTTTAGTATTGATGGCGAAAAGTATCTTGAAGAAAAAGAGCTTCATCATCTCGATGGATATCATGGATCACGTCCTGTACGCGTAGGTAACGGTGCATTTGACCACTTGCAATTGGATATCTATGGTGAACTGCTTGATGGCATTTATTTGTTCAACAAGTACGGCCGACCCGTTTCTTATGATATTTGGTGCTCTGTACGCAACTTGGTGAATTATGTGTGCGATAACTATGATCGTCCGGACATGTCTATATGGTAAGGTCCCCTCATCAGGCATGCATAAAAGGACACGTATATACTTACTTGTTGTCCTTTGCAGGGAGGTCCGAGGAAAGACACAAAATTTCACCTATTCACGCGTCATGTGTTGGGTTGCCATTGATAGAGGTGAGTAGAAGGGTGAATCCTTGCAATAGTATGCTCATCAAATGGCGGTAAAATAGGCATTCGATTGTCTGAAAAACGCATGTTCCCATGCCTTGAACGAGACCGTTGGCTCAAAACACGTGATATCATTTACGAGGAGATCATGACCCAATGCTGGAATCCAAAGCTGGAGATATTTACGCAAAGCATTGAATCACCCGACGCATTGGATTCAAGTGTGCTCATTATGCCTCTTGTATTTTTCGTGGCGCCCAATGACCCTCGCATGTTGTCAACCATTAGACACATCCTTTTGCCGCCAGAGAAAGGTGAATTTGTGCTATGTATACTTTATATGGATCAAGTCCTAATATGTATTCGTAGGCGGTCTCACGGCCAACAATCTTGTTTTCCGATACAACTTCCTTACCACAGATGATGGGGTGGGTGGCCTAGAAGGTGCATTTTCAATGTGCACCTTTTGGCTTGTGGAGGCACTTGCAAGAGCAGGCATGTATGATCGAAGGCTTTTACGTCGTGCTATTGTCATGTTTGAAGAGATGGTGTCGTATAGCAACCATGTTGGTCTTTTCTCAGAGGAGATTGCACGATCAGGGGAAATGCTTGGCAACACGCCCCAGGCATTTTCTCATCTATCATTTATCAGCGGTGAGTCATGAAAAGAACTCCATCATCATCATTCTTGTTATTAATAGACTTTACGTACAGCTGCTTTTAATCTTGATCGTGTGCTCGAAGAAACGCGTGCATGAGCTTTATCCTTTTTACATATAATGCTTGACACCACATTGTATCTCCTTATTCGTAATCAAAGAATGAAGAATGAATGATTTTCAAATACGTAAATGAGTGATGTTGTTTTATTCCAAGACAAACATGTATACAAGAGGATGAAGAGGAGACTGCTGCTGGATCACGGTGAATCAAAAGAGTGGTACATAGTGCAATGATGCCTTGCAAGAAGGAACTCCGCAATGTGTATGCTTAGAAGCATATGAAAGTGAGGGATGAAATGCTACCATAGCAACCAGATCAGTAGCACCCAAACGTCATCAATCGTAATAGTATCACGGCCAAAAGTCAAAATCCCCATGCCAAGCCCAGCCAAGTGTAAAGCTAAGCCCAGCCAAGCGAAGCACAAATCCGAGTTAAAGGGATGGGTGTTTGAATGGTAAATAAGAAGGCTCTTGAGGGTTAAACAATGCACCGCGCAAAAATGATTGGATGGATAATGCGGCCCATAATATCCAGAGAGGTCAGATAAATGGAGTTTTTGTCTTTCCTATTCTCGATTTACACTTTTTTATTTTCGCATGTCCTGCGACGCTGTCAACAGGACGCTTGATTTTACCTATTTATTCTCGTCCAAACGCATATAAAGAACAAGCGGGACGAGGCTTCTCAGCCCAATCATCGCCAACAAAACACATTTCCACTCATGGATGCGTCGTCGTCGCCGTCGTCGCCCACTACTTGTCATGGTCCAGCAGCAGCAGACGATGAGCCGTTACATTCGAATCGAGAAAGCAACACTGTAACTGCACCATGCCTTTATGTTGATCGTTCACCCATGGACTCTCATGTTCACAGTCGAAATTCGTCACCAGCGACATCACCCTCACCGCCATCTTCACCCAACACTCGAGCCAGACCTCGCATACTCGCATCGTCTTATAGATTTACTAGCAATACCCGTTTCATTATTTCCATGCTGGTTCTTGTGTCCTTTGCCTCCCTCGCCATCATCCTAGATTCATTCACCAACCATCAACGAGACGTGAGCGGCTGTCAAGAAATATACATGCGTCCAACCTATATTCGACAAACTGGATTTGATAGCGAAATGACGCGCTTTGCTGGCAAATATGCGCTGTATCTTTATCGCGAAAAGGATGTCGATCTTTCGGATCAGGTAAAACATGGTATAAACATGCTTACCTTTTATATATATATCAACATGTTGCATATAGCCATCAGGTGTCCCCGTTCTATTCGTCCCTGGTCATGCTGGAAGTTATAAACAAGTCAGAGCCATTGCTGCAGAAGCCGCCTTCCACTATTATCAATTGTATGCACAACATCCTGAGATCCATGAACAAGGCATGCGTAATCTCGACTTTTTTACAGGTAAGGCAATGGTATCCATGGCAACGGTTTCCAATCAACCAACGCTCCTCCTCCTCCTCCTTTTAGTGGATTTTCATGAGGAATTCTCAGCACTCCATGGGCAATCGTTATTAGAACAAGCCGAGTATTTGAATGATGCGATTGATTACATTCTCAAGATATACAAGTCCGACAAGTATCCTGATCCTGCATCTGTCATGATCATTGGTCACTCCATGGGTGGTGTCGTCGCCAAAACGATGTTCATGCTCAACAATTATCAACCTGGTACGATCAACACCATCATCACACTTTCAACGCCGCATGTATTACCTCCCGCACCATTCGATTGGAAGATATCAAAGATCTACGACGATATGCATCAATTTTGGATCGACGGCTACAATCTCCGAGGCGATGATACCACCACGGCCCGATCCCTCCGGGATGTGACCATGATATCCATTGCTGGTGGTACACTGGATAACACCGTATGTTCCGATTCAGCCAATGTGGGCGCCTTTTTACCTGCAACTCATGGCTTTACAGTCTTCACTACGGCAATCCCACGCGTATGGACCGGCATGGATCATTTGGAAATCTTATCGTGTAAGCAGCTTGTACACGTCTTGGTGAAGGCCATGCTGGATATTGTGGATGCAAGAAGATCCTCGCAAGTCAAATCGGTGTCTGAGCGCATGAGCATCATGAAACGAGCGTTTTTAAGTGGGTTAGAGGATCGTGGCTCGGAACCTATATCATTGGGTAAGCGTGTGTTGTGTGTCTTTATATATATATAGACTAATCTTACTTGGCTTTTAGGTTCATTGATGTATTTTGATCATGTCAGCTATTTGGATATTGACGAACGACTCGTGATACAAGGGGAACGATCCATCAAAGGCAATCACGTGACACTTTTACCTGCATTTGGAAGCAACAATGATGCATTTGCTATCTTGACGGATCAGGCATTGGATGAAGCAAGAGGTCGCTTTTCATTGTATTTATGCAACCGACATGATGGACATAGTGGTGGCGTTGCTTGTAAGAGTGCTGATACGCTCGTTGCCCCTGTACCTGCATCTACACCACACGACCGGTATCCATTTTCAGGAAACACGTTCAGCTTTGCCAGTATTGAATTTGGTCAAATGGATGGACATGGATGGATTGGTATTGCTGATAATGGTGATTCGGATGGCTTTCTTATTGCCGAACCTTTCAGCACCACTGAGAATGCCTATCGAGTGGATCAGTCCATGTCATCCATCGCCATGCTAGGCGCCCATGTAAAAGTGAATGCATCTCTCTTTACAAGAATCCATATCCCAGCGATTGAAAATCCCATGCTTGCTTATCATCTCACGTTGACACGCCAATGCAATGATCTTGGTCTTTTTGCCCCCTTTCTCCGCCAATCCATTTCGACCATGCATGAATCCAAATTTTATGTCAATGTTGGCAATGGCCCCACTGATTTTACACTCCATGGCCGAACCGCCTTTTCATCCATGACCATCAGCACAGCCGATGTGGACCATCAAGGATTCTTATTGCAAATGTGGATGGATCCAACCACTTGTCAAGAACCCATCCATGTGGATATTGCCATTGATTGGTATGGAAGTGCAGGTCGGCTTGGATTTAGAAACGGCATTATGTTGGCTTCTTTTACGTTCATTATTGTCATTCTTGTGCTGGCGGGACAAATTGAATGCTACAATCGCACAGGTAACCCTTCGCCTCTATGCACACAAAAGATCCCTGTTCTCATTATCGTTTCCCCCTCTTTAGGCATCTTTCCACATTTTGGACAAGGACTCAGTTTTTATATTCGACGCATCTTGCCTGTGATCATGTTAGCAGTGGGATTATGCAGCATTTACCAATGTTCAATTTACGATGGGCATGACTTTGGACTTGATATTCCTTGGGAGCATGTGCTTGATGGCAATACGGATCCATTCTTTTGGTGGCTACCCTTGGCTGGCTTGGTCGTGAGCAGTGGCACTGTTTGTTTTATATGGGTGGTCGTCGATCGATTACTACTACTATGTGCTTATGTGTTATCCGGTACTTTTGGAACCCAGCGTGTTCTTACATGGAGTAGTCATCCCACGGAGACAAAGCAACAGCGATTTCAAAGGCGAGCCATCACAACGGTTATTTTATTTGTCCTCGTAGCCACTTGCATCCCATATCAATTTGTATTTGTTGTTGCCTTTTTGGTGCATACTGTCAATTGTATAAGGTCGTTGGTGCGGTCCTGGTCTTCAGTAAGTGTGATCAAAGATAACAACAACAACACATGCTTATTGAATGATGATGATGTTATCATAGCCGTCACGAGTGAATCGATACCATTACATGCAATCATTATTATTATTATTTGTGACGTTACTCCCATTCAACCTACCCATTCTGGTGGTGTGGATCAGGAATTTGTCAGTGCATTGGTTTGTTCCTTTTTCATCAGACCATAATGTATTTGCCATTGCACCCTTTATTCTATATGTGGAATTATTGACAGGCCACCGCAAGATGTTACCACGGCATGAAGGGTAAGCTTTTTTATTTATTTGCAATGTCATCAGCAAAGCTACCTACATCCATGCTAATACGTATACAAATACACAATAGAGTGTGGCGGTGGGCTACCCGAGGACTTTTTTGTATGGTAGTAGCGTATGCGTTTCTGTACGGCATCAAATATGCACACTCGTTGTATTTTCTGGCAAATCACATGATGGCATGGTTTTTGGTGTTACACGTACGCGATTCGCATTATGGAAGGATGGCATGGCGCTATGCGGCCAACCACATCTGGCATCCCTTTCTTAGTAAAAAGCATTCATGATATCTATTTTGTAATAAAAAGAGTCTTGTGATAGAGAAAGAAAAGAGTGAAACAAATGATTACAATATCGCCCGGGTTGAATACAAACAGGGAAACAAGGTGCCTCTGATGTTGTTGCTGCTTGCTGGGTGTGCATGGGGTGTTTCAAATCACACCTTTTGATTACGGCTTTTTTGCATTTTACACACACACACATACATACATATCACTTTTTTTCTCTTTTCCATGTCCTCTCCCTGTTCTGGGTTATCCATGCCCTTCTCTATGGCGTCTACAGAAAATACAAAGACAACTCTATGGTAAATACGTGCCCCTTATGACTGTCACCCATTTATTGCTTGTGCCTTACACGCTCTATAGGATGGGTGATCTCGAACCTTGGATGGACGAGCAATTCATAACGCAGCTCTGGTACAATCTCGGTGAGAATGTCATTGTCAAGATCATTCGCGACAAGGTTACCTCGTAAGCTTTATGCAGCACAACCTCCCCCAACCCCACACTCCACCTCCTACTTGCATAATAACATGATAAGCTATGGTAGAATTAGTGCAGGATATGCATTTGTCGATTTTGGATCATCTACAAGCGCTGCAGCTGCCCTTAGTGCATTCCATGGTACAACCATTCCAAACACGTGCAAGACATTCAAGTTGAATTGGGCCTCGGGTGGTGGTTTGATTGACCGGCGGTGAGTAGTACAAAAAAAAGTCCATATGAACGAGCCTATGTATTGACTCAACGAGTTGTCTTAGTGAGGATCGTCAACCTGAGTATTCCATCTTTGTGGGTGATCTTGGTGATTGTAGTGAAGCAACCTTGTTGGTAAGTGAACGATCACCCTAGACAACGACGACGACGACAACGACCTAATCATCATCATCATCACCCTATTACTACTACTACTACTAGTCGGCATTTGCAACCCGCTATCGTTCATGCAAATATGCAAAAATCATGAATGATCCTCGTACAGGACTTTCCCGAGGATACGGTTTTGTGCGTTTTTCAGATGCTGCAGAACATCAACATGCCCTTGTTGAAATGCAGGGTTGCTGCATTAGAGGTAGGCCCGTGCGTGTCTCTATGGCCACTCCAAAGCATTGCTGCGGCGGAAGCAGTAGCAACTCGTTCCCTTCCTCGCCTTCAACACCTCCTACAACAACAACAACGTTGATGGATCCTCACAACACGACCGTTTTTGTGGGTGGCCTTTCAGCTCCCATCACTGAAGATGAGCTACAACAGTATTTTATGCCATTTGGTGATATTGTCTACACTAAGATCCCACCTGGAAAAGGTTGCGGATTTGTTCAATATGTTTCCAGAATTTCGGCCGAATCAGCCATCTTGTGCATGAATGGTTATCAAATTGGCAATTCGAGAATTCGTTTATCTTGGGGCCGATCGCAAAATGACAAGTCCGCTGCTGCTGCTGCTGCCACGGCTGCTGCTGCACAAGCATCTCGGTATGTAAATGTGCTGTATACGTATACCCACTTTTTCTCATTTCTGTACATAGTCTACAACAAAATCACCTACGTCATCATCAACAACAACATCGTTTACCTCCACCGAGTTTTATGGCTGCATCAGATTGGCTAGCCCAGACTGATCAAAAACATCCACGCCCCTTGTTTACTACTACTACTCCATCCACAACATCCTCCTTTGCTAATACTAACAACACCAACTCGGCATCCTCTCCTTGGTCCTTCAACCACATTTATGCTCAATAACCTCCGCCTGCCACTTTTTTTTTGCTGTTCAACTTGACACCTCTTTTTACTACACATTTCATACTTTAGTTTTGTCCCTCTTTTACATTTTTAGCATTGCATCCATTTTGTACATTTCTGTTTTGAAAGCACTACTACTAAACATTCTCCACCATTTTACTACTTTGTTTTATTGGATGCCTACTACTGCTACTAGACCCTATTCCTATTTCTTGCCTAAAAGTTTATATAGGTGAGCCCATCCATGTTTTGTACAAAAAGGTGCCATCCTTACTTACCCTGCCAGCTGCTCGTCGAAAGGGACGTCGTCGATGACTTGATGATGAAACAGATTGGGATGTGGGCGTGGGTGGTGGTGATGGTGATGCTGAAACGGTTCTTTTCTTCTTTCGTACCATGGCAGATTTGATTTGGGGAACAGGGACTTGATCCTCTTCTTCTTCTTCCTCCTCTTCCTTTTCTTTGATTGGGAATCCCAAGGTTCGATACCTTTCACAAGCATAACGATTCATGTTGGCTTTGATACCATGTCTTCCTTTCGGTTGTGCATCGCCTCTCTATATCGTCCCATCAGGTTAGAGTCACACTCACTCACTCACTCACCCCATGTATACAATGCTATACGAACCTTTAACTTTTCAACATGCTCTACCCAATAACTGAGTCCATCATGATTGCCTCCCCAGCTCCGTGATCCAATATGATGTTGTACAGTGCCAGTGTAACATTTCAAAGCAGGCATCACACGCAAAGTGACCTTGAGATCATGGTCGGGTATAGGATAGGACGTCTTTTTTGACTTGATAGGTTCATCCAAAGTAGCACCCAATGCAATCGAAACGGGGTCATGGACATCCAGATCAGGTTCAATAAATGGCATGCTATATTTTCCACAATGGACAATCACTTTAACGGTTGAGATGGACATCATCATCATCACTATGTACACCCTTTCTCCTTGTAGAACTTACTTGATACCACATCCGAATCATCAGTATAGATATCCGTGCCCCAAACAGCTCGTTTTTGTACTTTTGGGTTGTTGTATGAAAGGTATCTTGCAGGAACCAATATCTCCACCAAGCCATTCAATTGGGATGAATCAATGGGTAGTAATAACTCGGGTGAATACAACCAAGAGCCTACATACATACATACATACATTCATTAGCTCATCTCCATAAAAGATCCAAAGAGGAGGCATTACTTACCTAAGCGTTTTTCTTGATATCCTTCCAATGCCTTCCATGCCTTCTCGTTACGTACAATGCGTTGAAACCCCTTGTTTTCTTCACCCTTGGATGTCTTTTTTCCTTCCTCTTCCTCATCATGAGTCGATTTCCTTTTTTGCTGTTGCGTTCCCAACCGAATGGCTTGATCCAGTACTTGTGTCAATGCTGTTGGATTGGTGAGGATACCACTTGCTCGACGTGCACTTTCTAAAGGATGATGTATAAGTGAACTTGTAAAGATGGATGGGATCATGTGTGTGTGTGTGTGTGTTTGACTTGCCTGGATCCGCATCATTGGCATTAGCATGAAGAATGGTAGAGATATTAGCAGCCAAATTGCCAATAGCAGCAGCAGCAGCAGTGGAGGAGGAGCCGGTGTTGGAAGATGAAGATGAAGATGATGTGGATGATCGATTGACCGTAGCAGCAGCTACAGCAGCAAGAGCATTGCCTAATACTTGGGGTGTGGATGACGTATCTGATGATGACTCTAATACCTCTCGAGAAGAAGTAAGAGCACGAACGAGTTGTTCACTGGTGATGTTGGCAGAGTTGGGCTTGGGTGAAGCATTGCTGTCAGTGGATGAAGATGATGAAGATGATGATGATGATGATGGTGCTGCTGCTTTTTTGTCACTAGTAGAAGTAGTATTGACTGGATCCTTTGTAACAGCTGCTGCTGCTGCTGGAGGTGCTGGAGGTGGAGGTGGTGTGGGTGATAAAGTCTTGTGAGGCGAAAGACGTGCATAACCAGTGGAAGGTGATCCTCGGTGCCACAAATCCCGTGTATTGCCTGCCAACACAGCCGATACAGACATGCGCATTCCAGGTCCTTCATTGCTGTTGTATGGCTTGGGTGGAGTAGTAGCGTTGTTGTTATCTTCAAGCGACGATCGTCCAGTGGTCGACTCTATTAGCACGAATTAATAAGACTGCTCTGCTCACCATGGGAGAAGCACATTGTAGTTATCCCACCTTGCTGGTTATCCGATGGTTCCAACTTTGTACGTTTAAGAGGTGGCTCTTCATGAGTCATTGTTGTTGTTGTTGTTGGGTCATGGGCTTGTTCACCCGACGATTCAGTCGCATTATGCTTTCTTAATGTGGGCTCGCTCATTTTGTCAAACACAGTTCAGAAAAAGAAGGCACCAAGCGTGGCTGGATTAAAAGTAGCCAATGAAAGGGGCGGCATACCCAGGTACAGTTCACACATATTTATTCGGGGCTAAGGCTCTACGGGATCATCTGTGGCAAATGGTAAATTGAAATACGTTCCTACTTTGGCTACAGACGTCAACCTATGAAGCATGGCAATGATCTCCTCGGCATTGTAAATACTCTCTGGTAAGGCTGGTGATGAGGTTGGATATGTCTATGTAGAGATCATTAGCCCATTGAAGATACCATTCCTCCTCCCATAGAAAATACTATACCTTTTCATCTTTGAAGGATGAATGATATCGAAGAATGATGCAGCATAACGTAAAACGTACAATAAAAGTCCATAGAAACTCATCAGCCATGAATCGTTTCATTTGTGGATCTAGTGCATACAACAATCCCTCCTATGAGTCATCATCATCGTTGTCGATGTGGTATTCACCACTTACCAACTTCAGGATTCTCTAATAGTAATTCACCGGTCTTTTGTTCCATATCAGTAATAAGAGTGACGCATTCATCCCAATTGGTATCGAGATCCCCAATGTCGGATACCAAACAAAATCCGAGGAGGGGTGTATGAAGGAATAGAGTGAAAAGGCTGCCTATTTCACTACGGTCTTGAACCGAGGATGGGTATTCCACTGGTGACATGAGAATCAGGAGCGGCTGTCCAAAGACATTGAGGATATTATTGAATGCAATGCTGTTATTGCTATCCACAATAAGAAACAGGGGCTTCCGAGTAAAGGGTACAAGATCAGCTGGATGTAAACAATGCGTAGAAGGGACATGTGTTGGTGATGAAGCGGATAATGCAGTAGCCGATGAGGAGGGTGCATTGGTTCCAGTAGCTGTTGTCGTATTCGCTGTAGCTGTGGATGTGGTGGGGGTTGCCTCGGACTTTTCGGGATTGGTTGTAGTCGTTGCCATGGCTGCTGCACCACCACCACCACCACTACCACCAGTGGATGGTTGAGTTTTGCGATGATTGGCTGCAACCCCTCCTTTATAACCAGTATCACGCACATCCGGGTATTCACATCCATCCGCCGAAAGATAAAGAAGCATGACACCGTTCTCTGCCGTATCTTTAAATGCTGTTGCAATGTATACAAAAAGTTGACTAAGCGAAGGTCGATAGAGCAAGTACTTGTGTGGATTGATACGTCTCGATGATGGTTTGTCGGTAGTAGTTGGCTGCGTTAATGCATTGTTGGTATTCACTGCGACAGGTTGTTGCGTACTAGCTGCTGATGGTGGTGTTGGTGTCGCTCCTGATGTATTCTTTAAAGAGGCAGAAGTCGTCGTCGTAGGCTCTTCTTTAGATGCAGCAGCAGCAGCAGCAGCGTCTTTGGCACCACCACCACCCCCTTCCAATGTGGCTCCTGCTTGATCACCTCCACCACTACCTGCTTTGGTCGTTGTCTTTGGTGTTGCTGATGGGAAATTGCCGGTAGGTTCCATTTCCAGACTTTGCAGCATACGATACATATCCAACGTCAACTCTGAAAACTTGATTTGCTTTTGAGAATTGCCGACAAGGATAGCCTCTTGCAACTTTAGCCTCGTTCCAGGAATCGACTCACGATCAATCCTCATGGTGGGCGATAAACGATGCATCACTGTCACTGGAAGGCGATCCACGCTGATGGGTGCAGGCTTCTTTTCAGCTTCCATAAATGTTGATATCTCCTGCAATACAACTTGCCACTCCTTGGCATCTGGCGGCTTAAAGTTTTTGGTGTACTCGTCCACGAGATTCTCCAACTCGCTCACCAGCATCCGAATCTTCTCTTCTCGATTCAATAGTAAGCTGACAACAATGAACCTTGCGTAATATCTCATCTTTTTGATCATCAACGCAGGGCTAAAATAAGGGCGACGTATGAGTATCATCATTTTGTCTTGGCAAATGAAAAGACTAAACTTACTTTTTGACTTCAAGGATATCTCTGAAATATTGTCGTTCATGGATGGCATCATAAAATACATACGCTTCTTGAAGATAGCTGGTGTCACTCGTTCGCAAGCTATAAACAACGACTCTCATTAGGATATCGATATTCTTGTAGGCGTAAAAATCACGTGCTTACTAGTAATGGTAGTATAGTTGTCCAATCTTGCTTGCAATTTCGCCCACTTCCCATCGCTTCAACCCATAATTGCTCTTATCCTCCAGGACTGGTCTAATGGATGATCATTAGTATGGCGCGTCCAATCATCATCGTCTTGATCCTTGCTTACCGGTGGGTCTGTTGGAACTTCCAAAGCTTGATGTGGTTCGAAGATTAGATGGGTTGATACATCAGCAATGATTGGATTTACGCCCTACCTTGGTATACACCTCGAATGTTTTCTCGAAATACTAATAGTGATAAAGCATGATTACATGATCCATGGATGATGGGGGAATCTCTCTCACACTTACAGGTCTCCATTGACGATGACTTCCAGTGGGAGGCAAGTCTCTAATAATAGGAAGATGGTGATGCTTAGCCTAATAGGAACATGTACGTTGCCAAGGCAACTTTACTCACCTTAAACCACTAAATAAACTTTGACTCTTTTCCAAAAGATACTGGAATTCCTCGACCAGCTTTTGCTTTTGAAGAGCTGTTTCCTCAACGGCCACACCTGATTCCTGCGATATCGGGTGAGGTGCATGCGAAATAGGTGTTGCACGAATATCGGCTGTGGATACGGCTGCTGCTGCTGCTGCTGCATCGGTTGCCACTTTACGAATACGCGAGTGAGCTTCTCATAGTAGTATGTATAAACGCCTCTTTTCAACCTACCTGACGAAGCGGTTGTGGCTGTTGACGCGCTTGGTTTCCCGGCAGGTACATTCAAAGTAGTCGTCGTTGGTTGTGTCGGTTTGGTTGTTGCATTGCTGTTTGCTTTTGTAGTCTCTGTTCCATTAGGCGAATGGATGGCACTTGAGGAATCAATGGCCTGTGCATCGCTGCTTGTATTGGTGTTGTCGGCTTCCATTCAACGTGAGACGAGATGGTGAAAACTGTGTCAAGAAGGAAGCGGGTGTTGGCAACGAACAACGAATGAAATTGGAGACCCCGCCGAAAGATCATGCATAATCCTCACAACCACTGCATTAATACCCTCATTCACCCCCATTTGCAACGAGCATGTAGATATGAGATTTGTTATAATAAATCAATGTCACTGTTGTTGAAAGCTGTACCCATTGAAGATCATGCAAGAAGTAGGTGAATCGATCACACACACGAATGCAGTAGTGGGGTACGCAGCTTGCAAGCAACAAGGGACCACACGCATACATAAAGAAGTGGCCCATCTGAAATGCCATCAAAAATAAGATTGGTACCACATCAGCAAGATAAAAAAGACCAAGCATCAGGCATGTACATCAACGTGATGGTAGAAAAGAAGGGGGCATTGCTTTATATGGGATTTGATGTGTGCCCGATCAAAAATGATAGCGCTTCTTAAGTACATTCGGTGTAAAGAATATCCTAATATCGACAAGTGTGGATGGTGTACAAGTAAGTATAACATTGAAAACTGCGCCTCGTGCAAAAAGAATGAAAGGGATACAAAAGCACACATATAGAGCATTTGCCTGCGCCTTGACAAAGGGGGGCTTATGCTAACAATAGCCAACAAAGAGCTGCTGCTGGTGGTGGTAAATGTAAGCTAACGAGACAATTCTGTGCGTCTTTTTTTAGCGTTTGTGATGCGGGAACGATGCCAGAGAATGCATGACTTTTGGGCAAGTGATTTGAGAAAAAAATAATATCTGCGTAGACATTTCCTTACCAGGGAATATCACAACGCCAAGAGGACTGATGTTGTTCACCATGTGTTTGTTGGGTACCAAGTCAGCAGATCCATGCGTTACATACTCTACACAATGACGCCATACTCTCACGAGATACCTTTGGTTGCACGTACCTTGTTCTTTACCATGCTGATTCAGCCTTAAAGTCTATTCAACAAAGAATCAAGCTGAAAGGGGGTGGGGCGGGGATAAGCTATAGATACCTCTTGTTTTGAGAGAAAGGAGAAGGTGAGAGAAAGAGGAATACAACATGTACACATAGCTGCATGTGGGTTGTGGTGTGTATGCACTTGACTCTTCATTTACGAAAATAGCAACATAGGCTGGGTAGGGTAGGGCAGAAGATTCCAAAGATCGACAAAAGGCGTGGGTGCGGCGCAGCGACTATTAGTATTCGGTTCCCGTCCTCTTGTGAGTGATACAAGATGGCGTGAAAGTGTTCTCACCAGCACTGCAGAAAAAGGTCAAGCATGCAGGTTAAAAGCCAAGTATTGGCTCAGCATTGTTACACAACCTAAGCTTGGCAAGCCTTGTTGCAGCAGCTCATGGAGGTTATATAAAACGAACGACCCACCACAATTTCCCAAAACATGTCCCTTTGTTTCTAGTCGTCTCATTTACAAAATAACCCCCCCCTATCTAATTCAATGTCAACTTTTACTGCCAATAACAGCCGAAAGGCAATGTCGATCTCCTCGCTTGTCAAAGAAGATACCACCACCACAACACCAACGCCTCCAGATTTTGAAGAGGAAGAACCCTATCAATTTCAATGCACCGAGCCACCGTATCATCGTAGTAGCAACAACAGCGTCTATGATAGTAGTGAGCCTATGTGCATGTTATCGCCTCGTTCCATGTCAGAGCGTTTAGATCGAGAAAACGGATCCGCAGCAGCATCTGCAGCAGCACATGAAGGGGTCTTGGGTCAACGAAGTAAATCCGCAGCCTCGTTTTTCGATATCAACAGCAAGCATACATTGGATGAACGCCGTCGAAGGAACAAAGAAGCATCCGCACGTTACCGTGCTAAAAGAAATCAGCAAAATGAGCACATGCGGTCCTTGGTGGAACAGTTGCAACAACAAAACAACGTCCTATTTATGGCATTGCAAGAGGCTTATCAACATCAAGGTCGTGCTGCTCCAAGGAGTATTGAAGACCTCATGATGTCCATGAATATCAAAGGTAGTGAGTGCACCACTACTACTACCAACTCTACCAACTCTTACTCTGTATCACAGAATAGTCGCTATTATCCCTCACCCACTCTCTCTAATGCGTCCTTGCAAGATCGTCTGTAAAACCGAAACCTCCTTTCACACCTCGTAGTATATGCGATTTTCGTTTTATATATATTTCATACATACCCCCCCAACACACACACCTTGTAACATAATACGCTCGCCGACGACGTGTAAAATGTGTAAATAAATCTATTGTTTCGATCGTACAACAACATTGGCAGGATGATGTTCTTAACTCAGCAATGGTGTTGAGTCATTCTTCCCCGCTCCCCCACTTTGGTACCTTAATGACATGTCAACGTCACAAGTGTGTATTATGATGATGATGATGATGGATATGGATGATGGTAGGTCCCTTTTTCAACGCATCCTAGACTCGTTTATCATTAAATTCCTTTCATGATACAAAAAGTGATTGTCATCAAGTTTTCCTTTTAGATGAGTAGGTCACGGGGTATCCAAAAAGAGATCATCTTGTTGACTAGCGGTTGAATGAATTGCTATTGTTGTAGTAGGTGGATGACGGCGATGTACGCTGCATGAGAGTGAAAAGGTCAAAATCACATGCTTTTGGGCGACGCGTCTTGATTGTCTACATGCCATTTCGGTAACAACAATATGCTTCAAGGCAACACAAACGTCTACAGCATTACGTTAAATCGAACCTTATTAATGCAACAACCACACTACTAATATTATCACCGCCACAACATTGTTCTTTTGAGAAGAGCCAACATGCAGCAAACTCCAATCCTGAATCTGAAATCTTGGCATGCTTCATCATCATGATGACAACAAAAAAAAAAGTCACCAAAGGCACGCTGCATAGTGCTGATCCAGCATGCCAACATGTGGAAGCTGCCATTTTGAATAGCAGTGTTGTAGCACAAACATGATCAACAACAAGTTCCAGTCAACAGTAGATTGGTGTGGAGAATTAGCATCATGTGAATTATAAAGTAGAAGCGGCTGGGGCATGATGGATTAATTGTTGAGTAGTGGTGGTAGTGGTGGTGGTAGTGGCTGGCGTAATGGTCTAAGTACATGAAAGCGTATCGTAGAGCTTGAGTCGCGTATGAAATTCCCACCTTTTGGCGGGGACTTTTTGGTGGGTCACCTTTTTTGTTTGGGGTTCGAGTCGGACATGATTATATTTCATATGAGCTTCTTCCTGAGATGGCTATGTATACTTTGGTCCATTGATAGCTGATATAGCAAAGTACAATACCTTAAGGCAAAAGGTGGGATGATGTTTTGGAAAATGGGGTCCTCCAAAGTTATGCCATTGACAAGTTGACAACAAGTAGTAATAGTAGTAGTCTGTGCACTTTTTGCATGGACCGTGCTCGTCGATTAGTGAGCGGATTGACAAGCGGTGTTTTCTTTCTGGCTTGGGGAGGGCATTGCCTATTCAGGGCGACAAGCTGCATACCTCATCTTGAACCGCCTAAATACGTTAGGTTTGTACACCGTGAAATAAAAATGTATTTGTGGAGCATAAAAGTTCCCCTTTATAAAGGGTTAACTCAGGGCCATCCTTCATCCTTTACAAAGCACAACACTCTTTTTTCTTTTTCACAACACTACTACTATGGCTCCCGCATCCACTGACGCTGTTCAAGCTGCCCTCGTTGCAGGTCATCTTCATCATTTGACTCCTGATCAGACCTCCATGCTTAAAAAGTTATGGGGACGTCTTTTTGAATTATTCAAGCAACCTGGTGATCCCAACTCAAAGCCTGCTGAACCACGCAAGGTCGACGCTGCTCCTGCCAAGAAGGGTGGTTTCTTTAGCCGTGGCAAAAAAGAACCTTCCGAGCAACCTGACTTGTTCATTGGTGCCACCACTGACCCCAACTGGTTGTCACAACCTCTTGAAAAAGCCATTCCTTTGATCCCTGGTGAAGCATTGCAACGCAGCTTTTGGAGTATGGTGGGTACTGATAACCCCGATGCCGTCATGCTTCGATACCTTCGTGCTCGTAAATGGGATTTCGATGCTGCTTACAACATGCTCATCAACACTCTTCGCTGGCGATTGGTGATGCGCATTGATGATATCATTGCCCTTGGTGAAACTGGTTTGCGTGATGAATTGGAAAAGCTCAAGAAGGGCATGGGTGAATCGTTCATCAAGAACCTTCATTCCGGAAAGGCATACCTTGGTGGTCCTGATAAGAGTGATCGAGGCATTTGGTAAGTGTTTTATTTAAAAAAGGTTATATTGATCAATATGGCTTATTTTATTTCCATGAAGCTTTATCAATGTTCGTTTCCATCACAAGGAAGATCAAGATCCCGAGGTCATTAAGCTCATGACGCTGGCTGTCATGGAAAGCTCTCGTCTCATGGTGAACCAGCCCATGGAAACCGCTTGTATTGTATTCAACATGGAAGGCTTCACACTTGCCAACATGGTATGTGTAGACTCTATGCGTGTATAGATAATGTGGCTCATGTACGTGTGTCAATAGGATTTCGACTTTGTCAAGTTCTTGTTAACATGCTTTGAAGCATACTACCCCGAGACTCTTGGTCAATGTTTGATTCACAAGGCACCTTGGGTTTTCTCTACTGGTAAGGGATCATAGTGGGGGGGGTGGGCGGTGTGGATGAGGAAGAAGTCATCGTTCATCATCATGTTAACAACGTGGGTATATAGTTTGGTCATTGATCACACCTTTGTTGGATCCCGTGGTTGCCAGCAAGATTCACTTTACCAAGAACGTGGATGAACTAACCAAATACGTGCCCATGAGCAGTCTCCCAAGCTTTATCTCTGGTGATGCGAACAAAAAGACAAAGGATGAGAAACTCAAGGTGGATACTCCCAAGGCTGGCTCCTTGGCAAAACCTTCTTCTGGTGAATTCCAAGATTATCAGGATATGATCAAGGAATACTCTCATGAGACTGCCGAATGGGCAAAGACTGATAGAGCTGCTGAGGATAAGGAGCGTATGGAGCTTGCAAAGCGATACAGAGCTGCTCGTATCAAGACCGACAAGGATTTGCGTGGTCCTACCACTTGGCAACTCAAGGGCATGTTCGTCGTCAAGGACGACCGATTGTTTATTGACTTTGGCAGTGAAAACTGGGTCCCCAAGGATATTACAGAGTGTGTTTAAATCAATCTTCATTTACAAATACGTATATAAAATATAATGGTTGCAATATGAAACAATGTGGTCAGTTTGTGTGTGGGGTTTGAATTAGAGTGGGGGGAAGATATTAGTTTATGACTCATCTCGATACACAAATAAAGCTTTTTGTTCGCCTTGTTGCTTTGCTCACCCACCTCAACCACCTCAACCACCACCTCCACCTCAACAACAACAACAACAATTCCGCTCTCTTTTCTTTTATTATCAATATGGAATCACCACAGCAACACAGTAGTCTTTCACCCCTCGCAAACATAAAACCTGTCGACGATGCCGTCTTTATCGAGCCTAAATCGAATATGCGCCGTCAAATGGAAGACTTGTTGTTTGGATCGGTAAGATCAGCGCTCGTTGCTGGATCCGCATTGTATTAAAAAGCGTCTATTACAGATCGCTGGTATGGTGGGCAAGGTGATTGAATATCCATTTGACACTGTCAAAGTTCGACTGCAAACACAGCCACTGGATCGTCCCTATTTCAATGGACCTTTGCACTGCTTGACAGTTACATTGAAGCAAGAAGGCATTCGTGGTTTATTCAAGGTATGGAAGGAAGGATGGGAATCGAATGCATGTGTGGCTGATATCATCCATCTATAGGGCATGTCATCACCCATGATAGGATCCATGATTGAAAATGCAGCTCTCTTTGTGGGATATCGTCAAGTACAACATTTGATCCGGTACTGTGCAGCATCCTCAGCAGAAGAACGACATACACTCCTTCATACACCCGAAGAAAAGTTACCAGCCTTGAGCCTGAATCAGCTTGTGCTTGCAGGTGCAGCATCGGGTGCCCTTGCTTCTTTTGTATTGACCCCGGTCGAGTTGGTGAAATGCAAGCTGCAGGTTCAGTTGGCGGATACCTCTACCACTCGCTCCATTCGTTATACAGGACCCCTTCATGTTATCAGTCACACGCTCAAGCAAAATGGTATGGCTGGATTCTATCGAGGCTACTTGGCAACCTTGTTACGTGAAGCAGGAGGAGGCGCCTTTTGGTTTGGTGCATACGAGTACACATGTGATGCTATTATTCGGAAACGGGGTCTTTCCAGCAAAAAGGAATTGGGTGCAACGGATCTTATGCTGGCTGGTGCATTGGGCGGCGCTTGTTACAACTTCTCATTCTATCCGGTGGATGTCGTCAAATCATACATGCAAACGGATGGCGAGCTTTTGAAAATGACTTCTCCACGAACATTCATGGAAACAACACGAGATATTTATGCCAATGGAGGTATCAAGGGCTTTTATCGTGGTTGTGGTTTGACAGTGGCTCGAAGTATGCCTACAAGTGCAATCATCTTCCTTACCTATGAAACCTTATCCCAATACTTTGCCTAGATTCCATTTCGTTTTAGATATTGTTTTCCCCCCCTTTTGCCCTTTCTCTTTCTCACACTCACACTCACGCTGCCACTCAATCGCTCACCTCACACGCACGCATCCTATTGACGCATAGCCATCTCTTTCATTTCTCATGTATATACTTTTATATTAATGACACGCAATTTTTGTACCAAGATGGGCATTATGCTAGTATAGAGCCCCCCTTTAAAAGTATCATTGTCACCAATGCAGTTTATGAATCTCATAATGAAAAGGTCCAAATGCAAAAAGGGATGACATGGCTATCAAAGAGTGAATGTGTAGAGCGGAGTAAATTGTCCAAATCATCATCACACACAATCAATGTCTGCTGGAAAGGGCATCTTGTCTTGTTTGAAAACCGCCAACATACCGCCAACATGAAGCATATGGAGCCCAATGCAGTACGCCATCGTCTTTTACACCATGATCCTCGTTTCTTTATTAACTTGATCGCACTAGTTTACAACCGAGCTAGCTAAGCTGTATGAGGATTCAAGGAAATCGGGAACAGGAACTGTATCGGTCACGATGAAGCGAAGTACGTGGTCAAGCGAACTGATGGTGGCGTTCATGTCCAAACTCACTTTTATTCTCTCCCTCTCTCTCTCTTTTAGTGACTGAAAACCGAGTGAATATTGCCAAAAAGACCATGCCAAAACAAGACGCTGCTGGATTGACAACACGCCTTGAACTTGCCAACGATCAGTATCCATGCCTGGTGCGTGCGTCGTTTAAGAATAAGAAGATTAGCACTGTGGTAAGGATCAATTCGACTGTGTGTAAAGGAGCATCATGGCTGAATCATTGGATGTATGTATGTATGTATGATAGGTTGCTGGGGATGATTTGGATAAATTTCATGATGCGTATACCACTGTGATCAAGGCATACATGGATTCCCTAAAGAAGAAGGAACGTAACAAGAAGAACAAGAAGCAGAAAGCCACCACGGCGTGAACCATTGAATAGCTCCCACAAGTTATCATAGAAAGAGAACCTATAGTGTCCCCCACCTTTTTTTTTGTAAATACAAATAGCAAAAGTTGCAAAAGTATCATGTGCGTTGAATGAATGGTGGTATGTCAAATGTTTAATATACAATCAATCTTCTATTATAATGCATCTTTGAGCGATTCAAGCGACCATTTCGGCAAGGCTGTGATGGTATAGTCATCGACAAGACCAGCTTGTAAGCGTTCTATTCCTGCCCATGCAATCATGGCACCATTGTCTGTGCATAGTTTAGGTGGTGGACAAACGAGAGGTAATCCATACGCGGCTGTCACTGATTGTAATCTAGGAGAAAGATAACATGTCTTAGCCAAACGTGTCGTTTTCAATATCCCCATCTACTAGCTCACCTGTCACGGAAATATCGATTGCTTGCTACACCACCACTCACAATCAAGGAAGATAACGGCTTTTTGTTGAATGTGATTTCTCGATCCAGGGCCAGCTTGAGTTTCTGTTCAATATGGCCAATACATCTTGCTTGGAAAGCAGCTGCCACATCATTGATATCTTGAGTCGTTGATACATTTTCTTTTTCCACAAGTCGTGCAACAGCCGTCTTTAATCCCGAGAAGCTGAAAGCAAACGTTGATTTCTTGTCATTTAAGAGTGGTGTTGGTAGTCGTTGAAGGAATCGATTGGGATCACCTTGGGCAGCTGCTCGTTCTAATGCAGGACCAGGACTACTCCCTTCCCATGGTAACGAAAGGAGACGTGCCGTTTTGTCGATGGCTTCACCCACAGCATTATCCATAGTGTCAACAAGGATCTCATAGTCTCCAAGGCGGTTGGCTGTCAATAAAATGGTATGTCCACCGGAGATGAGAAGGGTCATGAAAGGAAAGGCTGGTGCGATGGATTCTGTCAACCTTGCTGTCAATGCATGTGCTTCCTACCCAATTCAAAATCGTTAAATGGATACTTTGTAGATATATAAAAGGGGACTTCTTACCATATGATGCACACCAATCAATGGTTTCTTACATACAGCAGCCAACGTCTTGCCAGCATTCAATCCCACTGGTAGGCACGGTGGCAACCCAGGACCACGAGTAACAGCAACACCATCCAATTCATGGACTGATAACCCTGCTTCATCGAGTGCTTGGCATATAACATTGGGAAGGTTGCGTGAATGGCCAAGACTTGCAAGTGTCGGCACAATGCCACCCATAGGTTCGTGCATGTCTCGTTGTCCATGTCGTACTTCAGATAAAATGCGTCGATCGGACGTTACAACAGCAGCCGAAGTGTCATCGCAGGACGTCTCAATGCCAAGAACCCGAAGTGCCGTCGATCGAGTTGAATAGTGTCGAGTAGCAATGCGAAAAGCCCGGCTTGCGATCTTAAAGCTCATGGAGTAATAGAAACGATCACAACTTAGGACCACGGGCTACCTCCTCCGAGATTCCGCTCTTGACATCTTTTGTCACGTGCATTTTATTTCCATGGCTACGTACTTGAGACATAAGGTATCCACGCAACGGCTATATGAAATTACTATGGAATAATACAAAAGCGATTCTACACGCATAAAATAAATCGATGTTTTATTACATTTGCTTATAACGCTCCATTGCTTGCTGTAGCTGGTGCTTGTAATACGCTATCGTTGCATCGTGGTACTTGTCGACAATAGCACAATATTCAGGCGTCGCTGATTCCTCTATGCTACATGCTTAGTAAATGCATCCATCAACATGATTTGACTGTCAACATACCATAGGGTGGTATTGGTTCCTGGATCCGTATAACATCTCCTGGAAGGGTTAATAACGTCTGGGCTGTTGTAATGATAGATAAGCAAGCCTTCCATTTGACACATTCCCAATCATGCTATTACCATTCATCGTTGTGTCTTGGATCAATGTCATCACGCCACGGACCACTGTTTCTATATCGGCACAAGGGGAGTTTTGAACAAGGATCTTGTATGGATTAGGGCCTTCCTCATTGGCATACATTTTATGCATCTCTGTGTCTATGTAGTACATATGCATCTCTGTGTCAATAAAAAGTAGTGTCATTCAACCTAGATGATAATGATACATACCGACCCAGCTTGGACACACAGCATTGACCCGCACATTACATATCTCTTTAAGCATGCTGCTTATACTACGAGTCCACCCTACTACCGCATGTTTGGTTGCAAAATAGTGTGCTTGTTGCCTATACACATAGCCTTGCATGAGTAAGCCTGATTGATGGGATATAAAGAAATACTTGCATGCATGATTGAAATCCAGCCGTCGATGCCATGTTGACAATGACACCACCTCCACGTTTAGCCAAGTGCAACACAGCAACTTTGGTGCTTTTCACTATACCAAGGAAATTGGTATTGGGCAATTCGGCCTCCTTATCATCTACCATGACGTGTGCGTGGTTACCATCACCATCAGCACTATCTTGTCCTTAAACAAACAAACAAACCATCCAGAGGGAGAAAGAGGTTATCGGCATCATTAATTTTGCCGGCATTGAGAAATGCAATCTGGTGGTTGAAGCATGAGTCACGCGGGTCTTTGTATGTGCATAGTAGTAAAGCGTGCTGCTTACATCCACACCACCGAAAACGGATTCAGCAAAACGAAACAAAGCAATCACGTCCTTGTAGACAGTGACATCGGTATGCATGAATGCAGCTACTTTTTCGTTACGACTGCTATTGAGCTCTTGTACTGTTTGTAGACCTTCTTTGTCCAGTAAATCACCAATCACAACGCATGCTCCTTGCTCAACCAAGGCCTTTGACACAGCTTTGCCAATACCACGAGATGCACCTGTAACAACAGCTACACGGTTATTGATATCAAACGTAGCCATCTTTTGTTGTCACAGCCCAAAGGAAATACAAAAAAGGAGAGAGAAAGAAAAAGAAAGAAACGCAAGTTGCTTGTTATCTTCGCAAGATAAATTTCCTCGTACATTAAAGTTTGCGCGTTGCATACGCTACATCCCAATGTGATCACAGCACCACTTTCACATGACTTGGCATTTGCTTAACGTGGTAACCCTCTATGGCGATGTTGAACAATGACAGCATTGAGTCATTTAACTTTCTTCATTCATTTTTAAACAATGTACGCTATACGTCTACTCAATACTAAAAATCTCGGAATCTTGATTTGTGGGAGAGTGTACGCATTAATAAGGTGGAACGCACGGGACAAACGCTATTTGAGTTTGGCAAAGCGTCATTAGTGAGTGAGCTATTGCTGGAATCTTTGGCTGGTACTTACTCTTGATGACACCAACTTTGGTAAAAGGAGCCATTTTGCAACCAGCTTTTTCACATTCAATGCTCCTATTATCGAATTCTTTGCAATATTGGCGATCCACACCTGCAGCTTGACGAAAGACGAGTGACATAGCGAACATGGCCATTTGAAAGAGTTGATGTCGCATGATAAAGTGTTGTTGTTGTAGTGGTAGTGGTAGTGGGAGACGTGGTAATGGGATAGGTTGTAATGCTATCAGGTTAGAGCAAGGGATGATGTAAAATAGGATTTAACAAATCTAGGTTATATATACGTTTCGCTCAGCTTGACAAAGGTTCATTGTAAGGTGCGTGTACTATGGCAATAAAGAACAAGCTAGCTTGTTGGTTCATTGTTGAAGGACACAATGATGGTAGCTCTATACCACACAAAGAAGTTCATCTTCCAATGACCCCACTCATTGTGTAGAGTATGCATAAAGGAGTAGCACATAATGTAGATATCAACTCAGTGCTACTTTGTAAGTCCAGCAAAATGTCATGATCGACGATAGATAATGGGGCAACTTAAGATAACGTTTATGAATAATGTGTCTCCATCTTACTACTAGGTAGTGTCTTCTACAGTAGAGGCAACGCCAACAGATTACGATTGAGGTGGGGCGAGGCAACCATACATCGCTGTAAATAAAGCATGTTAGTCCTTGTATGTATAGCACACATACATAGTTTTATGAAGAAAGAGATACTTACGGACTAAACCATAGCGAGCATATGGGCGCATCTGACAACCGGCATGTTCACAAGCAGCCTTATCCTTATCGTAGGCCTTACAGAAATCGCGATCCAAGGCACATGTTGCTTGCTGAAAGACCAAAAGCATGGTGATGATGACGGCAAAGTAGAAATAAAAGTTCGTCATTGATGAGAGTAGTGAGGGGCGGTGGATGTAGGTGACGAAATGGGTCGATTTTTATATAAGCATCATTGCAAACATAATGAAATTACAAGAACCAACCACTTTTAATGTCCTTAAATTTGCTGCATACATCGACAATGAAATACGGAATAAGGTACATGATCCAATAAGTATACTATATATCTGCAAGTTGTAGTTGTAGTTGATCCTTTTTGATTGTTATGTATGCCAAGGGTGTGTGTGTGTGTGTGCGTGTAATGATGAATGATTCAGCAAGTGACTATTGTTGGAACTTTTGAAGTTGCTCTCCGATCTCCTCCTTTGTGAATCCTGCCTCCGTCATGCGTTGGATCAATGATACATGCAACTCGAGCTCTTGAAGGCGGTCTCGGCGTGATTGTTGGTCCAGGATTTGCTGCTGTTGTTGCAGTAACTGATTCATCATTTGATAAAGCTGACGATGATGAAAGGATTCAACCATCTCAGGACCATTTTGAAGATGCACTGTGGTTGTACGTGTTGATTGTGATTGATGAGCTTCTTGGACTATAAGGTTGTCTCCATGATCCGCCATCCTGGTCATTCGATTATGCCGGAGTCGATCGCCTTGGATGATGTTGTGTCTCTGGATTTTGCAAATAAGATCTGTACCTTGACGTTCGTCATCGCAAGCCGCATCTCGAATATGATCCACCAACTCATAGTAGTGAGGAAAGGCACGTAAGATTGTTTTTCGTCGACCTACACACATAACATCAGCCAATGATAAATGATGATCCCATATCCCTAACTTACCACCTGTTGTTGCCAGTGCATGTGCACGCTTAAAGCGCTTGACCATGATAGACAACTTGATGGCCACAGCATGCTCGCTAATACCCTCGAATCCAGCGTTCTGCAACGAAGTGCACACCAACCCTGCAACGTCATGCTTGGTCTCGTCTGCTCGACCCAATCGCTTGGCATAACCACCAGCGGCTACAAATCTTTCATAATTGCCTGGCTGTTTCAACCATTCGAGTACGACTTGGTCACGATTGACACCCATGGGCCCCTTAGCATCGGTCCATTTCATGTTGCTGTAATGAGGCACGCGAATGTCGTGAGCGATTGTAACCAATTGGAAGGTGGAAAGGTGGAGAAGAACGACGCTTACGTTGAAGTTGAAAGGGAAAACGATAAACACGAAAGAGAGAGAAAGAAAGTAACACTGACTCCTGCAAACTTGCATAAATCCACCTTCTCCATTCATACGCTGAAATTCCCGCAAGCCTGCCTCATTCACTTTTGGCTCAATTACATCTTTTACGTTACTTATCAGCAGCAGCTTTAGTCCTTGTGGATTCTGTTGCTTGTTCTAGCGGCTGCTTGTGATACTATGTTGTTATACTCAAAACCTGTTGATTCTTCTATTCCCTGTGCTATGCTATGGATCTTCAAACAATCCCATAAAGTGGCATCCAGAAGAGTAGCATGATCGTCCTATCGCTGGTATTACCAAAGAAGCTCTATCGTCAAAGAGGAGTATGCATTATGAGGCTACTTTTCATTCCTTTTCTCCTCTATGTATCCGCTTGTTCTTCTTTAGCTAATGCAAATAGCATCACCTTTAAGACGCTGTCATTGTTTACAATAGCCTCACGTGTCATGTATGAATAAAGTAACCATCTTACAAGAAGATCTAAATAACAAAACAAAAGGGAACTTGTGTTACGCTATCGATTACAGCCTTTGTTCAAGATACAATGAATCAATCAGGCTCTCTCTTTATTTTATCACAGCATTTGCAAGTGGCTATACGTTTTTACAATCCTGCATTTGTCATGCCATAATCATTCTACGATACAATCCATACCACGCCCACATACGACGAGGTCCAATTCAAAAAGAACGACTCTTACACGATAGAAGCTGCGAAATGATTGACCAACGCAATGTCATATTGCTAAAGTAATTCTTTAATCCAATACCATTCACAAGAGATAGATTGATTGAGAGGTACAACGAATTCCTCCAAACCGAGAGATACATCGATGAGGGGGGAGTTTCTATCCTTGGGAGTGCATTGTGTAAAAATGGATGGATAGACATGCGGTGGCACTTGATGCTTGGTGGCGACTTGACGTGTCATAGGATGATGAGGATGCTAGTAGCTGCCATGGAGTAGCGATAATAATTTGCATGCATCAATCGTCCATCATCAAGGTCAAGTTGACAAAGGATGCATAACAGCAAGAGCTCTTTTTCCACGCGTTGTATATAGCCAATACCTTCCACCCAATGTACCAAACCAATATCCATATCCATAAGAATTCGTATGTATTGAAAACAAGTTGATACACGTAAATAAAGCTGCTTCTATATGATGGCTATCTGCTGTTCACGTGAACAAGGCTGCAAGACACGTTGCTGCAAGTAACTTGAGACAATGGAGTAAAGACGTTGCTAATGGCAACTGCTGGAGTGAATGCTGTTACGATTGATCGTGGTAGAAGAGTGTACAAGAGAGTGTGTAGTGTCAAGAAACACGTGTGTTGTAGAAGAGTGACAAGAAGGCGCACAGGTCATGGACTTGCCATCCAGTCCAAGACAATCGTGTCAAGGCAGTTGTAGGATTGACATTATGGGGTGAACAGCTGAGAATGGGAGGAAGAGAAAATAAGGTGGAAGTGGAAGAAGTGAAAATTAAGCAGGTGTTGAATGATGTTCCTTTGTTTGAGGATTGCTCAGACCAAACATCTCGAATCAAGAAAGTTCAATGATGGGCATGCTGGGCTGGAGCAAGACAATCGTTCGTATGCATTGGCTTGGGAAACAATGGAGAATGGGGAGGACTAGGTTATTAGCTGGCATTTTGAACTATTCCTAAATAGTGTACAAGAATCATGCATCGCCTGTACTGAATGACTCAAGTTACACCAACACGTCCTCTGCATCTTTTGCTCTATTATAGTCATACTACTTTACATTAAACAAAGACCACTTCTCATATAGCATCACGCTTACAAACATAAAGGTGCCTGTATCTCCAAACTTTACAATGAAACGTGGGGTTTTTATTAGAGCAATGGGCTCGGCTTGGCCAACAGCACCTTGTGTGAAAGTTTCGCGTTCAATGTCGCAAACAGCCCAAAAAAATATTTTTTGGTGGTCGTCGTCGAAGAGGTCGACCCCCGGATCCAGTTTGGCTGGTAGCGACATCGCGAAATCTGGGATTAGCCACGATGAACTTGAAACTTGCACCCAAGATGCAGTTGGCCAAGCCGAGCACATTGCTCTAATAAAAAACCCACGTTTCATTGCAAAGTTTGGAGATACAGGCACCTTTATGTTTGTAAGCGTGATGCTATATGAGAAGTGGTCTTTGTTTAATGTAAAGTAGGTGGACCCTGACAGAGCAAAAGATGCAGAAGGACCTCTTTGGGTAACTCAGCTAAAAAGTCAGGACTTCAGGGACAATGCATGAAAGATACGCAACCCTCACTTTTATGTCATACATTGGCAGCTAATAGCCACTGTTGTGCATTCCCAACTTTTGTGCATTCTATTGTAGGTGGATGATGCTCCTGCTCTAGACATTCATTTCCATGATTAAAGTAGGTTGATCCGAGCTGATTTGGTTGAGTTACGCTCACACAAGATTACATCGGTTGAGCTACATCGAGCGTGCTTTATGTCCAGAGTGATGTAATCTCTCTTTGACCGCAGCTCAGTCAAATCAGCTCGGATCAACCTACTTTAATCATGGAAATGAATGTCTAGAGCAGGGGCATCGTTCCCATGCAATGGATCTCGCAACAATGATGGTTGGATAAAAGTGGCCGTTAGCTAGCAATACATGTCTGTTCCTAGATGATCCATAAAGTAATTATACATTGACCCTTTCATTCATGCAAACGTAGCTGTGTTACACAACACGACCCTCTGCATCTTTTGCTCTGTCAGGGTCCACCTACTTTACATTAAACAAAGACCACTTCTCATATAGCATCACGCTTACAAACATAAAGGTGCCTGTAACTCCAAACTTTACAATGAAACGTGGGGTTTTGAATAGAGCAATGTGGTCGGCTTGGCCAACTGCACCTTGTGTGAAAGTTTCATGTTCAATGTCGCAACTAGCCCAAAGCTGTTTTTGGTCGTCGTCATCGAAGAGGTCGACCCCCAGTTCCAGTTTGGCTGATGGCGACAGTAAAATCTGGGATTGGCAAGCTTGATCGTGAAACTTTCACCCAAGGTGCAGTTGGCCAAGCCGAGCACGTTGTTCTATCAAAGACCCCACGTTTCATTGTAAAGTTCGGAGATACAGGCACCTTTATGTTTGTAAGCGTGATGCTATATGAAAAAGGAGTCTTTGTTCATTTGTCAAGTAGTATGACTATAATAGAGCAAAAGATGAAGAGGGCGTGTTTGTGTAACTTGAGTCATTCAGTACAGGCGATGCATGATTCTTGTACACTATTTAAGAAGGTGGATTCAAAATGCCAGCATGCAGCCCATCCTCCCATTCATTTTGTTGCCCAATCCGGTAACCGTAATTTTTGATTATAATAGCTTCTCAACCCTTTATCGTCATCATTCAACTTCCTTGATCCTGACGGATTTGATTGAACAACGCTCAATAAAGGAGTATCAACCAACTTGGGAAAATCCACTTAATTTCAACTTCTTCCATTCCCAACATCTTGTCTCTTCCTCACATTTTCAACTGTTGCCCCATTCAAGTACAACTACCACTATGCGAACGATTGTCCTGCTTCGACCCCTCATGTCAATCAAAATATTGTCTTGATCCGATTGCCTTTGGCTGAATGGCAATTCCATGGCGTGTGCACAGCCTTCTTGTCACTCATCTACAACACACGATCTCTTGAAGCCATAACCGCATGCTCTTACACGCTCCTCTACCACGACCAATCGTAACAGCGAGAACATTCCAGCAGTTGCTATTAGCAAGGCCTTAATTCTCCATTGTCTCAAACAGCGTTCTTCACTTGCAGCAACTTGCCGCCAGCTCTTGTTTACGTGAACAGCAGATAGCCATTGCGCATAGAAGTAGCTTTATTTACGCGTAGCAACTTGCATCAATACATACAACTTCTTGTGGATATGGATATGGATCTGAATATTGGTTTGGTATATGGGATGAAAGGAAGTGTATACATTGTCTGGTTCGGTTCCCTTTGGAGCGTGATGTCTATTTTGGATGATGCGCTATCAGCCATCAACTATGCCACAATACAAGTAACCTTTAGCTGGTTGAGCTGTGATGGAAAATGACCAGAAAAGGATCCGACCAACAGCTGGATAGGAAAAAGGAAGCATGTCAACCGCAATATTTAGTTTACAATGGTTATGGATGGAAGGATGCGATCAAGAGCAGTGATGAGAAGTCTTGGGATGTTGCTTTGGTTGCTTGGCGCGTCATCAATAGGAGCGATGAATCATACCCTATGCATACGGATGAGGAAGAGGACAGTTGGGATGGAATTGAGGAGGGGCTTGTATCTTTGACGAAAGGAAGTTGTTTCACAGCTATGGATGATACTGGAATACTCGAGCCGAAGCATACGGCACTATTTTGCAATCATGGATGAAGGGTGATCATGACGACAGCAATCAAGTATAGGATGACACTATTATCCCTAATGACTCCATGTTTCGCCCATATGTACCCTATTCAATTTGGCTATATTGTTCCCATATGTATCATGTACGTGCATCGTCCACAATACCGTGTCTACGTGTTCTTCGACTTTGTAGTAAATGAAAGATTGGATCCAACACTTAATACTTTGGGTATCGTACGATCAGCTTAGATATTGCAAGGGGTGGATCACTTGGTTATTTTCAGCATTGAAAGGGAAACTGCAAGCGAGATAAAGGTGGAAAGCGGGAATGTTAACATGTATTTGGTAGGGGTTACACAGTAGGTTACACAAGTTGGTTCAGGAATTGGGCTATGACAATCGATCGATGTGATGCGCACGAACCTAATAACCTTATTAAGGGCTGTTCTCAATCGAAGTCTTGAGCAGTGATCATTCTTATGGAGCTAAAAGCATAGGATATTGTGGAGGGTACGTATAAACAGTAATAGCTGTAGCAAGCGGGGTGGCATGGAGTGCACGAATTGGAGAGAACAGGAGGAACAAAGAGACCACTCTTCTTCACTACTTCACAAAAGGTAATGTCTCCAGCCTGAAACAACGCGTTAATTGCTGTCCTTTACAATGTACAGCGTCCGTGGGAACATGGTCCAATGGCGACACTTTCCGGTTATGAACCATTCCGGCAACAAGTACGCGCGCGATTTACCCATGGCTCAAGCTTCCAATACTGCAATACAACATGTTTACGTTCCATCAACACTATTCCTTTATTATTCAAGCTGGACATTGTGGTTCTAAAGTTCACGTGTAGTTTGCTGTTCTCGCGTTTTTACGAGATCAAAGGGGGCGTCGTGTGTCGTGTGTATGCTTTCACTGGTTGTCATCAAGGAGGGTCGCAGCCTATTGTTACTATGGGTATGTCGACATGAAAAGCGAATGCTATTGTTAACTTACACTTCATTTACTGTAGCTTGGACACGTTGGATTATGGTACCTGTGGCAGCAACAGGATACGGATCTCAAGCAAGAATGCTGTATGGTTGGCTCAATGGTATGCGTGGTATTGGATCTACAAAGCGAAACCTGTTACTTAACGAGACTTACAGTGAAACAGCAGCAAGACAATATGGATGACATGGAGATACGGCTTTATTCGGCAATGATGCTATTGAGAAGTACCACAAGGTAAAGTGTCCATTATGGAATTTGTCCCTTCAAGTGTGCTTACGAAAGAAATAGTAGGTCCTT